>NW_024045100.1:2255350-2403122 GCF_015852505.1 Tachyglossus aculeatus | reverse complement strand
CTGCAAGAAGTGTTTTCATTAGAAATATCTTAAGGAAACCTCTCCACTGGCACTATTTCCACGAGTGGGCCTGTTTCTCTCCATACTGTGTGGGGGATAGTCATTCATTCATTCATTCAATCGTATTTATTGAGTGCTTACTGTGTGCAGAGCACTGTACTAAGCACTCGGGAAGTACAAGTTGACAACATATAGAGATGGTCCCTACCCAACAACGGGCTCAGTCTAGAAGGGGGAGACAGACAACACAACAAAACATATTAAGCACTGTTCTAAGTGCTGGGGAGGTTATAAGGTGATCAGGTTGTCCCACAGGGGCCTCGCAGCCTTAATCCCCATTTTCAAGATGAGGGAACTGAGGCCCAGAGAAGTGAAGTGACTTGCCCAAAGTCACACAGCGGACAATTGGCAGGAGCTGGGATTTGAACCCATGACCTCTGACTCCAAAGCCCGGGCTCTTTCCACTGAGCAACACTGCTTCTCCAAATCTACACCCAATTCAGTTATATTTACTGAGCACTTAGGATACCTGGGATATCAGTCCCACGTTTGCTTCTTCATTTACCCAGAGCAGTGTGTCACTGTCAGTGGCATCTGATTTGAGTACTCCAAGGCAGCTATGGGTATGCTAATGTGCAAGGTCTGATATACCTGTATTCTAGTCTTAAGCACTGTGATACTCGCCCCAGCTCTACACTCCTTATGGAAATGTCCTCATAGTCTACTATTTCCTCTTTCTGTAATTTAGCTTAATGTCTCTCTTGCCTTGTAGACTGTAAGCTCCTTGTGGGTAGGGATCACATCTACCAACTCTATCATATTATACCCTCCCAAGAGATTAGTAGTGCTTTTTGCACAGTAAGTGCTCAAAAAATACCATTGATTGACTGACTGAATATAGACTCTTCTCTCTCTTTCTATACATCTATCTTCCTGTATATGCTACTAAATACATACTAGTGAACTAAATTGTTACTAAATTATTACTTGTACATATTTACTATTTATTTTGTTAATGATGCACATATAGCTTTAATTCTATTCGTTCTGACGATTTTGACACCTGTCTACATGTTTTGTATCGTTGTCTGTCTCCCCCTTCTAGACTGTAAGCCCGTTGTTGGGTAGGGACCGTCTCTATATGTTACCGACTTGTACTTCCCAAGCGCTTAGTACAGTGCTTTGCACACAGTAAGCGCTCAATAAATACGATTGAATGAATGAATGAATGAAATTGTACACTATTTTTCAAATTCTAAAATCATTTCCTCAACCCTCTAAGGATTCAGGTTCAAGGCAGCAGGGGAATATTTTCTTGCCAAATGACCCTGGACAAGTCACTTACCTGCTCTGTGCCTCAGTTTCCCCATCTCTTAAGTGGAGATTAAATGCCTGTTTTACCTTCCCCTTACTCTTAGAGCCTCATGAGGATGGAGACTGTGTCTGATCTAACTGCACTGTACTTATCCCAGTGCTTAACACAGTGCTTGGCACATAGCAACTCTTAACAAATACCGCCCATGTTACTATTCTAGATCTACGATTCTGCAACTAGGAAAAGTACAGGTGTGGACAGCTCTAATGAAAACCTCACAAAATAATTTCCAAAATGACACTTCCTGCTTATTTGATAAACTGTTCAATTAATTAATTCCACCTTGACTGTTATTCAGTAGAGAACTAGCAAATGGGAGAGACTGTATTGCTTAAGTTATATTCGATTCCCCCTGAGGACAGTGTCCCAGTGATCGCAAGTGACAGAGTGCTAGCTACTCTTCAGGGAGATGAGCTCATGCCACTTCATCCCTATAAACTGCTGCCCTGGCTGGACCTCTTTAGTCATCGCTAAGACAAACTCTTCCATTTGCAGTGCAGTGGGAGTACAGCCCAGGTCAGGTGAGTATCTCTTCGGGAGTCAGGCAGAGGGTCCAGATTAGTCAGTGATCAGCATGTCTGGGGGTGTGATGATTCAGTATACAGGTTCGTGAATGGAGTCTATGGAAATGGTTGAGTTCTTAGCCCTCTCCCTCACCTACTCTTGATGCTGCTGCTTGGCAGAATGGAAGGAATTTCCTAGAAGGGAGCTGAAAATCCCAGGTTTCTCCATTTTGGCCCATTGCCGAACCATTCATAATTGTGGCGTTTCCCCAACTATTGTTCTCTAAGTGGCCTTTCCTCCTCCCCCAGTTCTCTGTCCCCTAACCCTGACTTAACTTCTTTTGCCCCAGGAAATATGACTTCCAAAGTCTGGGTGAGGAGTGAGGTGGGGCAGGGAGGGAAGGGGGATGAACAAGTTAAAAGCCTCTCTGAGAGGAACCTTTTTGCAAGGTCTCTCTGGGGTTGGATTGAGGTGGTCAGGGGTGTCTTCATCCTCCTCTGATCACCTCTCCCAGTGTCCCAGCAGATAATGGATAATGAAGCCGAACCAACGGTCCTCCGCAGATGCCACAGCTTGGCTTCAACACTACCCCACAGCCCCATGCCTATACCACCTCATTTCCCCAATCCTTTCCCACCAATTTAGCTACTATAAGGCAACTGGGTCCTGGCCCTAAGTGTAGTATCCTCCATTTCCCATCTCATCTTTGTTTCTCTCTCTTTTTTTATTATGGTATTTGTTAAGCATTTATATGTGCCAACCATTGTGCTAAGTACTGGGTAGATATAAGGTAATCAAGTGGGACACATCCCACGTGGCGCTGAGAGTCTTAATCTCCATTTTACAGATGAGGGAACTGCGGCACAGAGAAGTAAAAGTGACTTGCCCTAGATCACAAAGCAGGCTAATGGTGGATTCAGACTTAGAACCCAGGTCCCTCTGACACCCAGGTCCATGCTCTATCCACTAGGCAATACTGCTTCTCTTCCACCCAAGGGATGTGCTGAATTTAGTGATTCTATGGAAGCAGCATACCCTAGTAATATTCATAATAATAATAATGATGGTATTAAGTACTTACTATGTGCAAAACAGTGTTCTAAGCGCTGGGGTTGATACAAGGTAATCAGGTTGTCCCACATGGGGCTCACAGTCTAAATCCCCATCTTTCAGATGAGGTAACTGAGGCACGGAGACGTTAAGTGACTTGCCCGAAGTCACACAGCTGACAAGTGGCAGAACCTGGATTAGAACCCATGACCTCTGACTCCCAAGCCCTGGCTCTTTCCACTGAGCCAAGCTGCTTCTCTTCCGCAACTGCAGAGAAATTCTCTCCCACCGGACACTGTGAATGGCATCATTCTCTGACACACGTGATGTGTGGAACTTTGAAAGGGGCACGGGTCGCCCTTCCAAGTGTCATTCATTCAATCGTATTTATTGAGTGCTTACTGTGTGCAAAGCACTGTACAGAGCGCTTGGGAGAGTACAATATAACACCAGACACATTCCCTGCCCACAACAATCAATCAATCAATTATATTTATTGAGCACTTACTGTGTGCAGAGCACTGTACTAAACCCTTGGGAAGTACAAGTTGGCAACTTATAGAGACAGTCCCTACCCAACAGTGGGCTCACAGTCTAGGAGGGGGAGACAGAGAACAAGCTCGCAGTCTAGCGGGTCAAAACGAAAGAGCTGGGTTCTAATTCCAGCTTTGCCACTTGCCTGTTGTGTGACCTTAGGCAAGTCACTTTTACTTCTCTGTTCCTCAGTTCCCTCATCTGTATGGGGATTTTATGGGGATTAAGAGTGAGCCCTATGTGGAACAGGGACTGTGTCCAACTCGATTATCTTGTATCTACCCTAGTGCTTAGAACAATGCCTGGCACATCATTAGCATTTATCAAATACCATTATTATTATTGTTATTATTGTTAATTCCATGGCATATTAAAAAGGATTAAGCACTTGATATTCACTTCAGCCCCACAGCACATATATACATATTGGCAAGTTTTTCATATATATATTGATATTTCTCTCCCCCTCTAGTCTGTAAGCTCCTCGTAGGCAGGGAACATGTCTACCAATTCAGTCGATTGTTCCTTTCCAAGTGCCTTCTGTACAGTGCTCTGCACCCAGTAAATGCTCGGTAAATGCCATTGATTGATTGATTGACTAAATTCATTTGTTGTACCATCATTTGACGAGCTTTCTGCATCACTGATTGCACCTTCTCCCACCCCCTCTGCATGGAGCTTGCAGCCCTGGTGCTTCTCCAGCAAGGCTCAAGCTTCTGATGTGTATCGGTGATGGTCCATTTCCCAAACTCCTCTTCACTCTCCCAGCCCACCAGTACTATCCTTCAGATGGAGCCTGGAGCCCTTTCCTCTGCCTGCAAGTCCTGCCATTTCCAAATCTGCCCCGCCACAACATTTTTTTCCCCATTTTACAGATGGAGAAACTGAGGTTCAGAGAGGTTAAGTGACTTTCTCAAGATCACACAGAAGGCTAGCGGCAGAGCTGGATTTAGAACCTAAGTCTCTTGGATCCCAGTCCCAGCCTCTTTCCATTAGACCGGGCTGCCTTCTGAGTATAATCCCTTCCACACTGCTTGCATGTGAAGATTGCCCCTTACTGCAGAGATCCATCTTGGACTCCCTTCCTCCCCACCGCTCCCGTTCCAAGGCCGTTGCTGTAACTATGTCAGTCTGTGTTCTGCAGCTGCATGTGTGCTTGAAGTTTTGTTTCTGCCCGTGTAAATTCAGCAGAATTGAGCCAATAGTAGGTTTAATGCTGGGGATTGGCATAGGAAGTAGAACTAGTTTGCTGGGAAGTACTGCCACTCTTTAAGTCCCTAGCTTCCTCTGACATGGGCATTTAGAGAATGATTCCGGGCTCCTCAGCAGGCCCATTTGACATGGAAGAAGTGATTCCTTGTTATGGCTGGCTCGGTGTGTGTCTCTGGACTTGTCTATGTCTCTGTGAATATTCCTGCCTCCGAGGTTCTCGAAGTCTCTGCCCAGTGAGTAGTGGCAGGAAAACTGTTGCTTTTTTTAGTTCTAGAGAAAAAATAATCTATCCCCCTGCCTTTTCTTTTGGGGGCAGTGAATAATAAACACTCCAACCTGGAAAGGGGGTGACTTTTCCTCACTGTAGTTTTTTAAGGCAGAGAAAAATGACAAGCCCAAATTGCACTTCCCAATTTTCTCCAAATGATAAACAAAAGCCCAAAAACCGAGAGAATAATTTTTCAGTGATCTCTGGAGAAGAAGCAGGGAATCTGACACTTTATATGGCAGGTGGGTTGACAGAGATAGCAAAGCTTCTTGCTCTCATGAGACACAAGACCCTATAATAAGGTCTCAATGAAGAAGAAAATGCTGTTTGCTAAGTCCATGACTTTCAACCTGTCTAGCTGGGTTCCCTCTGAGCAACCAGAAAAGTAAAATGAAATATTAAAGCAGCAACAACAGAGTTATTCAGGGCATACAGATGGAGCATGGGGGTCCCCATAGACCCTCCCAAAATGATGATAGGTTGTTACAGTAACAGCCTTACCAGATCCTTGATTCTACTCAACCACTCCCATTCTGTCAAAAGCCCCATTCATTTGACTGTCTTGAGCTTCCTGACACAATCCCTTTTGAACTCCAAATGCCACGCATGAAATCCTTATTCTGGAAGCTCCATCCAGGGAACAGGAAACCCGGGGATAGTTCATGCATCCTACACAGAGAAAATCTGACCAAAGTCCTATAGTACTACCATTTGAAGATATAGCAAGGAAAAGCAATTCCGCATTTCTTTTGAAGGTCTCTGAGCTGGGCAGCTGGCAGAAATCAGGACGATGCTGTGGAGTGACCTGATCATCATTACATTCTTCCTGGTTCAGACTGGGATTGGGCTCCTGGGGAACTCAATATTGCTCTTGCTCTATGTTGGCATAGTCACGTCTCATCCCGGTCAGAAGAAGCCTGCAGACTTGATCCTCTCCCACCTGACTGTGGCCAACACAGTGATGCTTCTCACACAGTCCGTGCCAGGAATGGTGGTAGCTTTTGGGATGAACAATATTCTGGATGATGCAGGCTGTCTGATTGTCATCTACATCCGGAGAGTGGCCCGGGGCCTTTCCATCTCCACCACGTGTCTGCTCAGCACGTTTCAGGCCATCACCATCAGCCCCAGCACCTCCCTCTGGGCTAAGCTCAGACCCAGAGTCCCCAACTGCATCATCCCTTCCTTCCTCTTCTTCTGGGCCCTCAACCTCTTGATCTACCTTAACATACTGAAAGACATTGCAGTTATGAAAAATACCACACTTCTGATTAATGGCTACAGTATGAAATTGTGTCCCAATACGGTGCGGGTCCATTTATCCGGTCACATTGCATTCATTAGCATTCCTTATTTCCGAGATCTCTTTTTTGTCTTCCTCATGAGCTGGGCCAGTGGTTACATGATAATCACGCTTCATCAGCACCGAAAGAAAGTGCAGCACGTCCACAGTGCCAGCCTCTCCCCCAGATCTTCCCCAGAGTCCAGAGCCACCCTGACGATCCTACTCCTCGTCACCTGCTTTGCTTTCTTTTACTGCCTGAACTGCTGCCTTAACCTTTCCATAAAGTTTGTTGAGGAGGATGCCTTCAGGTTGTATGACCTTGTGACATTTATGAGTTCATGTTACCCTTCCCTTTGTCCATTGGTGCTGATCACCAATGATCCCTGGATTCCCAGACCTCAGTGTGTCCCTGAGATAAGAAGAGGCCACAGACCCCCAACGCACCCCAAGGATGAATAGAAGGTAAGCCCCTGGCCCTATTCTCTGCCCAGTCCCTCACTGTGAAGATGGGTGTCCAAGGGAAGAAGTGGATTCTAGGAGCAGGCTCCCTCCATGTCTCCAAGTTGCTGGTCTCTTGGCTGAGAGCACCAAGTGAGAGGTTTCGTTTCTCAGTCTCTCTTGTGGAGTGGATTCCCTCCCCAGTCTTCTGAATTCATTATGCAAACCCAGTCACCTTTCTCTCAAAGGAGAAAGAGGACATTGCTCTCAGGAAAAATGGCAGCTGGGTTGTTATTTGTCAATACTAGACCCATTTACCAGCTTGTGCAGAAAAATAGAATCCTTTCCTTTTTTAAAAGAAATCGTATCTGTTAAGCACTTCCTAGGTTCCAGGCACTGTAGTAAACACTGGGGTAGATACAAGATAATCAAGTTGGACACAGTCCATGTCCCACGTGGGGCTCACAGTCAATCCCCATTTTACAGATGAGGTAACTTAATAATGATAGTATTTGTTAAGCGCTTACTATGTGCCAAGCCCTGTTCTAAACACTGGGGTAGATATAAGGTAATCAGCCACATGGGGCTCACAATCTTAATCTCCACTTTACAGATGAGGTAACTGAGGCCTGGAGAAACGAAGTGACTTGCCCAGAGTCATACAGGTGACAAGCAGAGGAACTGGGATTAGAACCCATGACCTCTGACTCCCAAGCCTGTGCTCTTTCCACTAAGCCATGCGGCTTCTCAAGCACAGAGAAGTTAAGAGACTTGCCCAAAGTCCCTTAAAAGGACTCAGATTTTCTCAGGGCTCAGAAAGTCCAACTATGAGATGTCAGAGATGACTGCAAATCAGCAAGGATATAACCATTCCAGCCAGTCACTGGAGCACAGGAAAACCAGTATTGTTACAATGAAGGTTATTCCTTCTGCTCCCACTGATTGATCTCTACCATTACCTCTATTATGATCATCATCACCTACAACACCATCCTCCTCCTCACTGTCATCACCAATGGTGTCATCGTTTTCATCGACATCATCAGTATCAGTATCATCAATGTCATCATCAGTAGCCATACCAAGAATGGCTGAATGCTACTGCCTGATGCTGTCAGCTCTGAGCTCAGTGGGCAGAGGGAGGGCAAAGCTGGATGTGATCCCTGGGTGCCTCACACCTCGTGGAATGTGAATTGACTCTGACTTTACTGGAGGTTGAGCAGACCTTTCTTCACTTTCTCCACCTGGTCTTTTAAGCCTTCCTTTTCTCTCCCCTATGTGTCTTACAGGGTGCCCATGGGCCTGCTGCTAGCTCCTCCACCCAGAGAGCAAACCGCACCAGAATCGCCAGTTCCACTGCTCCTTCAAACAGTGTAAAATGAATAAACACCATTCCACTCCACTGGGCCTAGGACCGCTCACTAGGCGACCTTAAATGTGATGAATTATTATTATTATTATTATCATCAACATCATTGTCATTATTATTTTTGCCATTCTAAGTGCTGGGAGAGGTAAAGGTTAATCAGATCGGACACAGTCCTGACCCCATATGAGGTTTACAGTCTAAGCATGAGGGAGAGCAGTCATTGAATCCCCAGTTTACAGATAAGGAAACTGAGGCACAGGGAAGGACAGTGACTTGCCCAAGGTCAAAGAGCAGGCACTGTGTGAATCATTTCACAGTGGGTCTCCTATGGAAAATACATCAACTAAAGGATCATAGACAAGAGAGTAGGATTGACAGAGATGAGAGAGAAAGGAATTTCTGAGAAAAAAATACATATGTACATACATGCACATATATGTATATGTGTATATATACACATTTGTTAAATGAAATAATTATAAATAGAAGTCACTATTATAATGTACAATTCTGGTAATTCTCATATAATTATATTATGTACTAAAATTAAATTTGTAATTTTGAATACAGTTATTTAAAGTGAATTTCATATATACACATAACATATGTAGATACATAAACACAAAATAATAATCATAATTATGGTATTTGTTAAGTCCTTACTATGTGCCAAGCACTGTGGTATGTACAAGGTAATCAGGTTCTCCTACATGGGCTCACAGACTTAATCCCCATTTTATAGATGAGGTAGCTGAGGCACCAAGAAGTGAAGTGGCTTACTCAAGGTCACATAGCAGACAAGTGGTGGGACCGGGATTAGAACCCATGTCCTCTGACTCCCAAGCCCGTGTTCCTTTCATTAAGCCAGGCTGCTTCTCACTAAATAATGGTACTTGTTAAGCGCTTACTATGTGCCAAGTACTGTTCTAAGCACCGGGGTAGATACAGGGTAATCAGGTCCCATGTGGGGCTCACAGTCTTCATCCCCATTTTTCAGGTGAGGGAACTGAGGCACAGAGAAGTGAAGTAGCTTGCCCAAGGTCACACAACAGACAAGTGGTGGAGCCAGAATTAGAACCCACGTCCTTTATGTCCCAAGCCCGGTCTCTTTCGGCTAAGCTGCACTGCTTCTCTATATACGTGCTGCTTCTCACATAACTATATATATAATGTTTATATACTATACGTAGTGTGTATGTTTATGTGCATATGTACACAAACACATAGCACATTCACAGACACGTACACACATACTAATTTAAAGGCAGAATAGAGTTGCACCGGCTTGGGTTGTGTGGGGTTCCTTCACCTTAGACCCTAGTCCGGCTAGTTCTCCTGGATGGTGATGGAAGGCTCATCTCTCAGTGGCCACCCCTTGCTTTCCCCACTTCCCCAGCCCCCCACCAGATTGTGCTGGTCTCTGCTTCCCCCTCAGATAGCACAGTTTTGCAGAGGGCAGGGAGTAGGTGTGTGGGGGACAAAGGTCAATAATGGAGGTAAAAAGAAATGAAACCTCAGGTTATCAGGGGTCATTGCCTCCCTTCCCCTATTTCCAGATGGACTGGAAAGATATTTCTCCCTCCTTTGCTCAAATCTCATCCTCAGCCTCCAGTGCCCTCCCCACCCACCCCACCACCCCATCCTCTCCAGAGACACTGTCAGGAAACTCCCAGTTGTAACAGCCTAATCAGGAGTTGCTCAAAGCTCTGAGAACAGTATGACATAATGGCACCCCAGTTCGTTGCTTTGTCAAGTGGAGATGAGATCATTCTCTTTAATTCTCCTGTCCCAGTCCTTCAGTTGACAAGATAATCACAATCATGGAGGGGGGTGAGAACTCATTCCATCCCTTCCCTACAAATTCTGCCCCAGCCTCCCTCCCAAACACTGTGGGCACCAGGTCTGCACTAGTGGTTACCATCTCGGTGAGTGGCTCTTCCTGTCTCAGATTCCTAGGAAGGGTTTGGAAGAGAGTGTATGAAACTAGAGGGGGAGTTGAAAACCTGGTTGCTAAGACTCTGTGTTGGGCCATTGTACTTATCAAACGTTAATAGCATAATAGAGTAATATGCCAAACACCGGGATAGACTCTCTGTATGATGGAGTGTTATAGGCCTGCCACCCCGGAGGCATTGGTTCTAGCACTTCGTTCTGTGTTTCTTCCATTTTTTTGTGGATTGGTTGGGAGTGATACTGGGGGTTGGAGGGCATCCCTCAGGAGATATCGTTGCCCTCAGAGTCTGAATAAAGTACCACGGTGACTCTGAGGAAAAGGGTGGTTTGGGGTCATGGCGAGCAGGGAAAAGGGTATTATTATACTATTATTATTATTATTATTATGGTATTCTCTGAAGTGCTTACTATGGGTCAAGTACTTTTCTAAGTGCCAGAGTGGATACAATTGAATCAGGTTGGACACAGTTCCTGTCCCACGTGGGGCTCACAGACTAAGTAGGAGAGACAACAGGTATTTACAATTTTACAACTGAGGAAACTGAGACCCAGAGTTGATCAAGTAAAGTGACTTGCCCAAGGTCACACAAAAAGCACTTGGCAGAGCCAGGATTAGAACCTAGGTCCTCTGACTCCAGGGTCTTCGCTTTATCCAGTAGGTCATGCTGCTTCTCACAGGTATTCATTAATTCATTCATCTGATTGTATTTATTGAATGTTTACTGTGTGCAGAGCACTGTACTAAGCACTTGGGAGAGTACAATATCACAATTAACAGACACATTAGAAGTCACTGAGGGTGAAAATGCTGGGATCCAGGGTGCTGACTAGGGTCTTAACCCGACACAGAGAGACCCCCCTCCCCACCACACTCCAGCACTCACCCTGTCTAGGATCTAGACACCAGAGAGAGTGTCCTGCAGTCAGCTCAGAGAGCTTGGCTCCTAAAGAGTAGACGCTTAGTGTCAGATCTCCCAGCCTGTTCCTGGCTCTTCCCCACTATAGACATTCCCACTGGTCCAGAGCATGGACAGGCTGATCCTTACCCCTGGGGAGACAGGCCAGAGACCAGTTCAGACTGTGGGATGGAGGCTTTACTGAATGGACTTCCCCAAATTAGAATCCATTGAGGCCAGAGTTAGAGATGGGCACAGCCAGGAGCCAAAGCTATGGGGTGGGATTCTAGCGATAACATTTGCTGAGCTGGTGGGAGAAGCAGATTTTCCACAGGTGAGGAAGCCCCCATGTCCCCTCCTCACTATTAGGGCCAAGGGTGCCACTTTTTCATATGCCGCCCTCTAAATGCTCCCCTTCCCTCCCTGGTCTTCCCCATCCCAACTGAAGCCAGTTCACCACCTGAAACCCAACCTGCTTTTTTTTTGCTTTCAATACTGTGTGGCAGTGTGGTCTATCCGGAGCGCTTAGAACAGTGCTTTGCACATAGTAAGCGCTTAATAAATGCCATTATTATTATTATTATTATTATTATTATTATTATTATTATTATTATTATCTGGCAGTCAGAGGACCCAGGTTCTAATCATGGCTCCACCCCTAGCCTGATGTGTGACCTTGAATTAGTCACTTAACATCTCTGGGCTTCAATTTCCTTATCTGTAAAATGGAGCTGTTCTCCGTTCCCCTTAGATTGTGAGCCCCGTGTGGTACAGATACTTTGTCTGATGTGATTGTATTGCGATTGTATGTACCCCAGAGCTTAGTACTGTATTAGGCACATTGTGAGCATTTTTTTAAAAAAACCACAATTATTATTTTTACTCTTCCTATTTTCCAACCAGCCCTCCCAGCCTTGGTCAGAGTGGGAGTGAAATGAGGAATCAAGAAATGTGTAAGGATCAATGAAAGATGCATACATGCACATGATAAGGAGGCTTGTGCACAGGAGCAAAGGAAGTAGACTGTGGAGGTGATCTAGAGCTGTGGGTAAGTGTTATGAGATCGACAAAGGGTTAGGGGAGTGAGTGAGTTTAGTGCAGTTGAGAGGGGGGTGTTGAGGACATCAATTTTGTCATTAAGGGAAGGTAGTTTGGGTATGGAGGCTAAATGGGGCGTGATGACTTTAGAAAATTGCATGGGGTCAAAAGATTGGAGGTATCTGTAGAAGACCAAAACAGGTTCGTGGAGAGGAGGTGTGCGGGAAACAAGGCAGATGAGGATATTTTGGTCAGATAGACAGATTTCAGAGTTGGTTAGGGTGGAGATATGAGGAGGTCAAGTATGTGTCCAAGTTGGTGAGTTTTCTTGATGAAAATATGGAAGGTGTTGTGGATGGAGGAGTAGAATTTAAGACTCTTGGGACTCAGAGTTCAGGACATATCCAGAGCCAGAGCAACCACTACAGCAGCCACCAGTTTTCCAGGGTTTTTGTGGAGGCCTCAGTCTGCAGTTGATTTTCTCACTGCCACCAGGATGGAGGAAGGCAGGACTGGATGGAGACTCCTCAGTGGCATGGAGAAGAGCCAGTACCAGTTCTTGGGAAGGCAGCAGGGCTGGATGTCCAGTGGTGGAGATGACAAGCACATGACAACAGCTTTTATCCCTGGCCCAGTTGGACGGAGCAGGCTGGGAGTAGGGTCCCTTGGTGGCTGGAGAGAAGGTGGTAGTTAACAGTTGCTTTGCTCAGCCATGGTGGAGACAGGTCAAGAGCACACAGCCATCGATCAATCTATGGTATTTATTGAACATTTACTGTGTACAGAGCACCATACTAAGCACTCTCCCATCAAAAAGCAATCCCGATTCTGCTCCGCCAAATCGCGTCCCTCACCGCTTTATGAGCCTGCTCAACTTAATCTCATCCAGGAAGTTGCCTAGCCTCACTCTTCTGACCGTCCTCCCTCCAATAATTCTAACACTCTGTGGACCCTGATGTATAAGGAAAAGGAGTGTTGCCTAGTGGAAAAAGCAAGGACTGGGAAGCAGGAGAACTTGTATTTAAATCTCAGTATCACTTGCCAAATACGTGACCTTGGACAAGTCACTTTTTTGCCTCATTTTCCTCATCTATAAAAGAGGGACAGAATACCTGTTCTCACTTTTAGCCCCTCATGGAACAGGGATGGTATCAGATATAATTATCCTGTGTTTGCCCCAGAATTTAGCACAGTATTTGGCATGTAGTAAGTGATTTGAGTTATAATTTCTTCTAAATGGGATACTGAGCCTTATCTTTAGTATCCTGCTTTAATATCTGTATGCATGTTTCTGTTGCCTGTGTTTTTATGGAGTTCGTGTGAGTTCTGCCTTCTCTTTACTATTCAATTGTCAGCTCTCTGATGGCAGGAGCTGTGATTTCTCCATCCTCTGGTTCCTCCCCACAGTGCCTCCATCCAGTGCTCAAGCCATTGGTGCTTAGGACATGTGGCCTGACTGACACAGTTTTCATTTATCTGAACCCCACTGTCTAGTTTCTCTTAAATATGAAGCCCACTTGTCTTATGCTGTTGAGTCGTCTCCAACCCATCGCAGCTCCATGGACACATCTCTCCCAGAATGCCCCTCTTCCATCTGCAGACATTCTTGAGTATATCCAAAGAGTTTTCTTGGTGAAAATATGAAAGTGGTTTACCATTACCTTCTTCCACGCAGTAAACTCGAGTCTCTGCCTTCGATTCACTCCCACGCCTCTGCTATGCAGCATGGGTGAGTTTTGACCTGTGGCAGATTGCCTTCCACTCACTAGCTATTGCCCAAGCTAGGAATGGACTGGGTATGCCTCCGCTTGACTCTCCCTCCCATAGTAAAGACTGGTAGAGTACTGGAAACTCTCCACGTGCGATCCTGAGAGGAGATGAAGCCCACTAGCAGGAGTTAATTCACTACCTTGTTCCATCTCTCTCACTCCCTCTCATGCTCTCTCTCCTTCAAGGGCACTCTGGCGATGATGATCTCAAGAGACATAGCCCAGGCTATCTGCTTCCTCGCCCAGACCGGAGTTGGGGTCATGGGAAATTCCCTCCTGATCACACTCCACATCTCCATGTTTCTTCTGAACCACAAGCCGAAGCCCACGGACCTGATCATCGTTCACCTGGCCCTGGTCCACGCCATGATGCTCCTTACCAGGGGGGTGACCGTGGGGGCATCTCTGCTGGGGCACCGGCTCATCCAGAGTGACATCGGGTGTAAGACTTTCACATATGTGCACCGCATTTCCCGCGGCCTCTCCACCTGCACCACTGCCCTCCTGAGTGGAGTCCAGGCCATCACCATCAGTCCCAGGAGCAGTCCCTGGGCCCAGCTCAAAGTCAGCACCCCAAAATGCATCTTGTCGATTTGTGTCTTCTCCTGGTTTGTCAACCCGCTGATTAGCAACAACCTTCTGCTCCAAGTCATCTCTTCCCCCAACGTGACCAGGTGGGGGCCGAGATTCCATGATAACGACTGTTCCATCACCTCCATCGGCACCGCCCTCCAGGGGTTTTGTCTTGCCCTGATGATTCTGCGGGACGGCACCTCTCTGGGGCTCATGAGCCACGCCAGTGCCCACATAGTCCTTTTCCTCTATCGACATGGCCAGCGGGTCCAGTATCTTCACACCGCCAACCTCCCCGGCAAAACCGCTCCAGAGAGAAGAGCCACCCAGAGCATCCTGCTGCTGTTGAGCTGCTTTGTGACTTTCTACTGTGTGGACTTCCTACTTTCCTGCTTCCTAGGCACATCCTTAAAGAATAACTTCATACTTAGCAGTGCTAACACGTTTGTGGTCGGTGGCTATGCCACCATCAGCCCCTTTGTGCTGCTCCAAAGCAACCCAGGAATCATTAAGTTCTTGCTTCATTTTTTGCCGAAGAAAAGTCCCCACGGCCCCCAGGTGGCCACGACTGTAGGGAGGATTCCTTTTCCTCCCCAGCAGCACCTGTGAAGTTTCAGTGGGAGGGAAGAAACAGCTGGATGTAACAGGTGTGAACAGCATCTCTCCCTGTGGAAGGGCTCCTAGACTCTAATCCCTAGATTGTAAATTCCTTGAGGGCAGGGATGGTGCCTAACAACTCTGTTGTTCTCTCCCAAATGCTTAGTTGTTCTCTCCCTTGAGCCCTTAGAAATAGTAGCAATAATATTTATTAAGCCCTTATTGTGTGCAGAGCACTATATTAAGCACTGGGAGGGAATATACAGGTGGAAATTAAACACAGTCCCTGTCCCTTGGGGAGCTCACACTTTGCATGGGCTCTGGAGTTTCTTCTCGTTTAACTAATTCCCACCTACCTTTGTCCATTTCCTCCCCTGGGATTATCAGGACTCCAGTTCATATCTCCCGGGGAAGTGATTGATTGACGCTCATCCAAATGATTTTTTTGCCCCTGGAAGAGTTCCTGAGGAGTAAGCAGTTTCTCTCTTCTAGAAACCTCCGGAATTTACCCCCTTATATATGGATGGGATGGGTCTCCTGAACTATCACATGAGTTTTGGAGAAATTTGAGCCTCCATAATCCCGTCTCAGTCTTCCAAAGTTTTCATGCTTCATATTCATTTCTTTATAATAATAACAACTATGGAATTTATTAGGAACTTATTATGTGCCAAGAACAGTACTGAGCATTGGTGTGGGGGTGAGATAATTAGATTAGGCACAGCCCCTGAGTCACATGGGGCTCACAGTCTGAGAGGGAGCGAGAACAGGCATACAATCCCCATTTTACAGTTGAGGAAGCAGAGGCAGATAGAAATTTAGGAGACTTGCCCAAGGTCTCACAGCAGGCAAGTGTAATAATAATAATAATAATAATAATAATAATAATAATAATAATTGCATTTATTAAGCGCTTACTATGTACAAAGCACCGTTCTAAGCACTGGGGAGGTTACAAGGTGATGAGGTTGTCCCGGGGGTCGGGGGGGGCTCACAGTTTTAATCCCCATTTTACAGATGAGGGAACTGAGGCCCAGAGAAGTGAAGTGACTTGCCCAAAGTCACACAGCTGATAAGTGGCAGAGCCAGGATTTGAACCCCTGACCTCTGACTCCAAAGCACGGGCTCTTTCCACTGAGCTACACTGCTTCTCTAAGGTGATCAGGTTGTCTCATGGGGGGCTCACAGTCTTAATCTCCATTTTACAGATGAGGTAACTGAGGCCCAGGTTGTCTCATGGGGGGATCACAGTCTTAATCGCCATTTTACAGATGAGGTAACTGAGGCCCAGAGAAGTGAAGTGACTTGCCCAAAGTCACACAGCTGACAACTGGCTGAAAACCAGGATTAGAACTCAGTTCTCTTGAATCCTAGGCCCATGCTCATTTACTAAGCTACTCTTCTTCCATGAATTAGATGATCTAATAAACCAATCCCTTAGGCAGCCTCAGCCTGCTCCACCCCAAATCCCAGTTCAGAGATTAGAGACTGTTTCAAATGGACAAGGTGGATATTTTTTTTAGTCCCATGATCAATGAGGAGGGCACTGCCCGATGCTTAATATGCCTCCAAGGACTCTCTTCACACCCCTGCATCTGGATCACTGTCCTTCGGCAGTGTTGCTTAGTGGAAAGAGCCCGGGCTTGGGAGTCAGAGGTCATGCACGGGTTCTAATCCCAACTCCACCACCTGTCAGCTGTGTGACCTTGGGCAGGTCACTTAATTTCTCTGTGCCTCAGTGACCTCATCTGTCAAATGGGGATGAAGACTGTGAGTCCCACATGGGACAACCTGATTATCTTGTATCTCCCCCAGTGCCTAGAACAGTCCTTGGCACATAATAAGCATTTAACAAATATCAACATTATCATTATTATTATTATAGATACCTCCTTTCTCAAGGTGGGGGAAGGAGAGGTAAGGGAGGGAACGGACTTCTTGGACAACAGTTTATGAACCTCACTAAGTTGCATGGTGTGGCTGAGTGAAACAATATCACAAGGTTGGGATTCAGAAGACCCGAGTTCTACTCCACGCTCTACCCCATGTCTTCTGTCTGAGCTCAAATTGATAATCATTATGCTATTTGTTGAGCTCTTATTACAGCCAAGCATTTGCTAAAGGCAGAGATAAATACAATGACAGGAGATTGGACACAATCCCTGTCCCACATGAGACTCACAGTCTAAAGGGGAGGGAAATCCGGGATCTTATACCCATTTAAAGGAAAACTGAGGTTCAGAGAAGTTCTGGGCAGGGAATGGGTCTGCTTATTGTTCTATTGTACTCTCCCAAGTGCTTAGTACACTGTTCTGCCCAGAGTAAGTCCTCAAAAAATACAATTAAATGAGTGAACCACCCTCTCAGTCACAGTCAATCCTATTAGCGAGTGCTTACTGTGTGCAGAATACTGTACTAAGCACTTGGGAGGGTACAATAGAACAATATAAAGGATACACTCCCTGCCCACAACGAACTTAGTCTAGAGGAGGAGACAGATATTAATATAAATAAATAAAATTACAGATCTGGACATGAGTGCTGTGGGGCTAGGAGGGTAGATGAATAAAGGGAGCAAGTCAGGGTGAGGCAGAAGGGAATAGGAAAAGAGGAAAGAAGGGTTTAGGGAAGGCCTCCTGGAGGAAATGTGCCTTCAATAAAGCTTTGAAGGTGGAGAGAGTCATTGTCTGTGAGATATGAAGAGGGAGGACGGTCCAGGCCAGAGGCAGGATACTTCATGCTGCTGCCCAGATTATCTTTGTCCAGAAACGCTCTGGGCATATCACTCCCCTCCTCAAACATCTCCAGTGGCTACCAATCAATCTGCGCATCAGGCAGAAACTCCTCACCCTGAGCTTCAAGGCTGTCCCTCACCTCGCCCCCTCCTACCTCACCTCCCTTCTCTCCTTCTACAGCCCAGTCCGCACCCTCCGCTCCTCCACCGCTGATCTCCTCACCGTACCTCGCTCTCGCCTGTCCTGCCATCGACCCCCAGCCCACGTCATCCCCCGGGCCTGGAATGCCCTCCCTCTGCCCATCCGCCAAGCTAGCTCTCTTCCTCACTTCAAGGCCCTGCTGAGAGCTCACCTCCTCCAGGAGGCCTTCCCAGACTGAGCCCCTTCCTTCCTCTCCCCCTCGTCCCCCTCTCCATCCCCCCCATCTTACCTCGTTCCCTTCCCCACAGCACCTGTATATATGTATATATGTTTATACATATTTTTTTTACTCTATTTATTTATTTATTTTATTTGTACATATCTATTCTATTTATTTTATTTTGTTAGTATGTTTGGTTTTGTTCTCTGTCTCCCCCTTTTAGACTGTGAGCCCACTGTTGGGTAGGGACTGTCTCTATATGTTGCCAATTTGCACTTCCCAAGCGCTTAGTACAGTGCTCTGCACATAGTAAGCGCTCAATAAATACGATTTATGATGATGATGATGATGATGATGTGAGCGAGGGGTTGGTGAGGACGTAGATGAGATGGAAGTACAGTGAGGAGGTTGGCATTAGAGGAGTCTGCTACAACTCCTCCCAGTGCCTAACCTCCTCCCGCTCCTATTGCTGCAGGCCCACAGCTAAGCCATCCTGGCTGGCCAAAATGTTCCATACAGACACTGGTCTGATCCCGAGCCTCCTTGGATTTTGTGAAGATGTGGTCCAACAGCCACTGTGGGGATCAGAGCAGCAACCAGGGCCTACTGGAACGAGGACAGAGAATCAAGGAGATGTGGTTTCTAGTCCTGGTTCAGCCACTTGCCTGCTGTGTGACCTTAGGCCAGTTGCTTAACTTCTCTGTGGCTCTGTTTTCTCATCTGTAAAATGGGGATAAAATACCTGTTCTTCTCCCTCTTAGACTGTTAGCACCATGGGGAACAGTGACCGAGTCTACCCATCACTTAGCACTGTGCTTTAGCACCTAATACAAGTTTAATAAATGTCATTATTATCACCAATAGTTGGGAAATGGTCTCAGTCAACCTCTGACACTTCTTGTCAAAGAAATTTTGAAATGTAATAATAATCATAATTGTATTTGTAAAGTGCTTACTACATGCCAAGTACTGTTACTAAGCACTGGGGTAGATAAGATACAATCAGATCAGACACAATCCCTGTCCCATTTAGGCTCACAGCTAAAGAAGGAGGGAGTACAAGTTTTTAATCCCCATTTTACAGATAAGGAAATGGGCACAGAGAAATTGTGACGGCAGGCAAGTGATAGCATGGTGTAGCAGATAGAGCATGGGGTTGTCAGTCAGAAGGTCATGGGCTTTTTTTTCTTGATGGCATTTATTAAGCACTGTGCAAAGCACTGTTCTAAGCGCTGGGGAGGTTACAAGGTGATCAGGTTGTCCCACGGGGGGCCCCCAATCTTAATCCCCATTTTACAGATGAGGAAATTGAGGCACAGAGAAGTTAAGTGGCTTGCCCAAAGTCACACAGCTGACACTTGGCAGAGCCGGGATTTGAACCCCTGACCTCTGACTCCAAAGCCCGTGCTCTTTCCACTGAGCCACGCTGCTTCCCCATGCTGCTTGTCTGCTGTGTCACCTTGGGCAAGTCACGTCACTTCTCTGGGCCTCAGTTACCTCATATGTAAAATGGGGATCAAGACTGTGAGCTCCATGTGGGACGGGGACTGTGTCCAATCTCATGATCTTGTGTGTACCTCAAATACCATTTAAACAAAACAAAAACATTCGTGTGAGTTCCTTGTGGACCGGGAATAGGTCACTGCCTTGCACTGCACAATTACTACTACCACTATCCATCCTTTCTGGCTGCCCTCTCTTGTCCCTCCTTTAGATTCATCCGGACTGACGCATATGTGAGAGCGATGACCGAAAAGAGGATCGTTATCACCGAGTTTGGCACCTGTGCTTTCCCCGATCCTTGCAAGAACATATTTTCCAGGTTAGTGTGGTCCTGGAGCATTTTAAGGGCAGCTTCCAGTTTCGCTGACCTGTTCGGAAAGTCTTAAAGGGAGAGGGATTTGATCATCTTCCTTTTCCTTGCTCGCTCAGGTTTTTTTCTTATTTCCTTGGAGTGGAGGAGACAGACAACGCCCTAGTGAATATCTATCCGGTAGGAGAAGATTACTACGCCTGCACGGAAACCAACTTTATCACAAAAATTAACCCGGAGACTCTGGAGACAATTAAGCAGATGGAACTTTGTCATTCCAATTCAGCTGAGTGAAAGTATTTAGAATCCAGAATGGAAGGAGCAATACCGAAAGCCTGTCAGTTTAAAAATGGAAGCATCATGGTGGTGTATTTGGGGTGCTTTCTATTATTATTTTTGAGGGCCATCCTTTTGTAGAGTGGCAGAGGAAATGAAGTTCCAGGCATTTACAGGCTTGACTTGCTGATCACAGGTTTTAGACCTCAAAGGAAACCCCCACCATGCCCCATTCCCCTCTCCATCATCCATTTCCATTTCCAAGGCATTTTCAAGGCTTCCAGGATTCAGGTGAACCATCCACACACAACCTAGCCCAGCCCCCAGGTCTGTGGGTTCTACTTCTGCCTCTTAACATTACCTCTTTGCCTGGTTTCCAACTCTCTCTCTCGATGATTTGAGGTAGGATGATATGTGTTTGGTTTCGAGTCTGCTGAAGGTAGCAGGACTGATAATCTCTAGCTAGCCCTTTCCCCACCCACCTCCCTCTGCTCAGGCCGGCTGAGGCGCTTAATAGAATCTAGTCCACATATTTACTAAATCCCCTTCCGGGAACCCAAGCCACACGTTTTTAGAGCCCAGTGACTGGATTTTTCTAGAGCTTTGCCACATTTCCCGATGCTTGCCTCTGGAGCCTAGCTGATATTGGTTTTGGTTTGGTTTTTATCAAAGAGTAGGTCTAGTTAACAACTCGATCAGAGTTTTTCAACCTGTTATTTATTCTTTCTTCAAAGCCCTCTACACTTGTTACATGACCCAATGGGCAGGGCTGTAGAATCACACCAGAAAGGCACGATCAGGGGCTGATTTGTGCATTTGTTTCTTGGTGGAATGCACTGAGAAGCTTGTTCGATTAATTGCTTGGAGACTTCATCTGGTTTCTGAGAGTACTGCCTGGATTGCCAACTTACAGAAAGGGATGGGGAAACTGCCGGTCTGTGATAACACTCCTCAGTCAGGAAGATATTTTGGATTTTATTAAGAATAAACACCAGTCAGTCATTAAATAATATTATAACATTTATATTAATGCCTATCTTCCCCCTCTAGATTGTAAGCTCACTGAGAGCAGGGAATGTACCTGCCAACTCTGTTGTACCCTCCCAAGTACTTAATATGGTGCTTTTTTATGGTATTTACTTACCGTGTGCCAGGCACTATACTAAGCGCTCAGGTGGATACAAGCAAATCGGGTTGGACACAGTCCCTGTCCCACGTGGGGCTCACAGTCTTAATCCCCATTTTACAGATGAGGTTACTGAGGCACAGGGAAGTGAAATGACTTGCTCAAGGTCACCCAGACGACAAGTGGAAGAGCCAGATTAGAAGCCAGGTCCTTCTGATTCCCAGGCCCATGCTCTATCCACTAAGTTATGCCACCTCTCAGTGCTCTGGGTAGGGACCATTTCTCCATATTGCCAACTTGTACTTCCCAAGTGCTTAGTACAGTGCTCTGCACACAGTAAGCGCTCACTAAATATGATTGAATGAATTGTAAGCACTCAATAAATACTATTGATGATGGTTAGGGTGCTTTGATGTGTCTCATATAATCTGCCTCTCTACAGGTGGATCTCTGTAACTACATTTCAATCAATGGAATGACAGCTCATCCCCACATAGAAAATGACAGAACCGTCTACAACATAGGCAATTGTTTTGGAAAGAATTTTGCCATTGCTTATAACATCGTGAAGATCCCTCCACTCCAAGCAGGTCTGTATCCCCAACGTGCAGGGACTGCATCTGGAAAAATTCCCTCTTGGCATGAGAGGATGGGAACTAAGGGGAAGGATGACTTCTCTGTCCATAGAGTGTGCAAATCCTGGGACTGTTCAGAACTCTGCTTCTTTTTCCTGTAGATTTTTCCCATTTGCTTCCATCACCGCTTCATGGAGAATATTGCCCCTCGAGAATGCAGCTTCTTTTGAGCAGGGATCATGTCGATCAGTCAGTCAGTGGTGTTGAGTGCTTACTCCGTGCAGAGCACTGTAATAAGGGCTTGGGGGGATATAATACAACAGAATCAAACACATTTCTCTGCCAATAACGAGCTTCCGTGTCTACCTACTCTGTGGTTGTGAACCCCCACCACAGGACAGGGACGATTCATGGGTTCTAATCCTGGCTCTGCCACTTGTCTACTGTGTGACCTTGGACAAGTCGCTTCACTTCTCTGTGCCTCAGTTGCCTCATCTGTCAAATGGAGGTTAAGACTGCGAGCCCTATGATATGGGACAGGAATTGTGTCCGGTCCTATTATCTTGTAAATACCCTAGCACTTAGAACAGTGCCTGGCACATAGTAGGGGTTTAGCAAATACCATAATTATTAATTATTATTCATTTCCCACTTGCATATTCTCTCTCAATGCTTAGTACAGTGCTGTGCACACCGTACACACTCAGTAAATACTACTGACCGATTGAAATGGCGATTATAGCTCAGATGATATATATGAATGCCACTGACTCAAAATAAATTCTGATCCAAGCAGAAGTTGGAGAAACCTCCTTCTTTTCACCAGCAGGTAATCTTAAATCCTGACCTGCTAGTTTTTCCTCCTCATTTCCACCCCGATCCAGTTGCTCTTCTTCAAAGTTTCCCCACTCGTCTTCACATCCTGCTCCTGACCATAAGGCACACTATCAACCCTCTTCCTTCTACCTATCCACCCTCTCTTCTCCTACTACAACCCAACTCACAGTTGTCATTCCTTCGAGAAGCAGCATGGCTCAGTGGAAAGAGCACGGGCTGTGGAGTCAGAGGTCAGGGGTTCAAATCCTGGCTCTGCCAATTGTCAGCTGTGTGACTTTGGGCAAGTCACTTCACTTCTTTGGGCCTCAGTGACCTCATCTGTAAAATGGGGATGAAGACTGTGAGCCCCCTTGTAACCTCCCCAGCGCTTAGAACAGTACTTTGCACATAGTAAACATTTAATAAATGCCATTATTATTATTATTACCTATTCACCCTACTTCTCTCTCCACTCTCCAGCCTCCAACTCCTCACTAATGCTCTCCCTCCTCCTTCAAATATGCCGAGTCTCAGCTCTTCCCATCTTCAAAGCCCTTCTGGGCTCTCACCTCCTCCAGGAGACGTACTAGAATTTTTCTCCTCCCTGAATCATGTCTTCCTCACAACCACTCCAACATTTTGTACCTCCTCACAGTATCCCTTGGCAGTTTTGTTCTACCTACAGCCCCTGCCCATTAAGGACACCGTAAATTCTGCTATAGCTGTCTCCTCTACTAATGCTTCTCTCCTCTAAATAATAATAATAATGGTATTTAAGTGCTTAGTATGGGCAAAACACTGTTCTAATCGCTGGAGAGAAACAGCATGGCTTAGCAGCAAGATCACGGGCTTGGGAGTTAGAGATCCTAGGTTCTAATTCCGTCTCTGCCTCTTATCAGCTGTATGACTTTGGGCAAGTCACTTTACTACTCTGTGCCTCAGTTGCCTCATCTGCAAAATGGGGATAAAGACTGTGAGCCCCACGTGGGACAACTTGAGTACCTTGTATCTAACCCAGTGCTTCGAACAGTGCTTGGCACATAGCACTTAACAAATACCATAATTATTATTATTGTTAGTGTGAGCAGGGATCACATCTTCTTCCTTTAATGTACTCTCCCAAGTGCAAGTGTACAGTGCTTTGCCCACAGTAGGTGTTCATTTATTCATTCATTCATTCATTCATTCATTCATTCAATCGCATTTATTGAGCACTTACTGTGTGCAGAGCACTGTACTAAGCACTTGGGAAGAACAAGTTGGCAACATATAGAGTCAGTCCCTACTCAACAGTGGGCTCACAGTCTAGAAGGGGGAGACAAAACAAAACATATTAACAAAATAAAATAAATAGAATAAATATGTAGAAATAAAATAAATAAATAGAGTAATAAATATGTACAAACATATATACAGGTGCTGTAGGGAGGGGAAGGAGGTAGGGTGGGGGGCATGGGGAGGGGGAGGAGGGGGCTCAGTCTGGGAAGGCCTCCTGGGAAGGTGTTCAGTAGGGACTCTTAATTGGTTGATTAAATGCGCTAATTCATGGCAGGTTTTTCCATCTTTTAAAAACAACTGTATTTCAGACAAGGAAGATCCAATAAACAAGTCAGAGGTGGTCGTACAATTTCCCTGCAGTGACCGATTCAAGCCATCTTACGTTCACAGGTAACTTGAAGACCTGCTCCAACCTCCAGGAAAAATGAAGTTAATGTTAGACTGGTACCTACCCTGCCTCCCTATCAAACATATTTGGGCACGGTGTTTTCTTGTGCTCTGTTTAATTGAACAATCTTCTGGTAGGCCCTGTATGGCTTAATTTGACGCATCTGCCAAACTAGCTCTCTTCCTCCCTTCAAAGCCCTACTGAGAGCTCACCTCTTCCAGGAGGCCTTCCCACACTGAGCCCCCTTTATCCTCTCCTCCTCCCCATTTCTCCCCCGGCCCTACCTCCTTTCCCTCCCCACAGCACTTATATATATTTGTACATATTTATTACACTATTTTACTTGTACATATTTACTATTACTATTCTATTAATGATGTGCATATAGCTATAATTATATTTATCCTGACGGTTTTGACACCCATCCACATGTTTTGTTTTGTTGTCTGTCTCCCCTTTCTAGACTGTGAGCCCGTTGTTGGGTAGGGACCGTCTCTATATGTTGCCGACTTGTACTTCCCAAGTGCTTAGTACAGTGCTCTGCACACAGTAAGTGCTCAATAAATACGATTGAATGAATGAACGAATGAATTACTTTGTTGAACATGAGTGTTCAGATTGATTTGTGCCTCAAAGTTCCACCCTCCTTACAGAGAAACATTATGACCTAGTGGCTACACCACGGGCCTGGGAATCAGAAGGACCTGGGGTCTATTCCCTACTCCATCCCTTGTCTGCTGTGTGACATTGAGCAAGTCATCCCACTTCTCTGTGCCTCAGTTACCTCATCTATAAAATGGGGATTAAGACTGTGAGCCCCAAGTGGGATAGGGTCTGTGTCCAACCTGATTATCTTGTATCTACCCCAGCGCTTAGTATAGTGTCTGAACAAATACCATTAAAAAAAGATGCCTCCTGTTTTCCCCACACAGCTCTGGTTTGACTCCGAATTATATCGTTTTTGGGGAGACACTGATCAAAATCAACCTGTTCAAGTTCCTTTCGTCCTGAAGTCTCTGGGGTGCCAACTATATGGATTGCTTTGAGTCCAACGAGACCATGGGGGTAAGTACTACTGTCAGATGAGGAGAGGGAAAGGAAACCGTGCATGGGGATAAAAAACTTCCTGCTTTCTAGGTCTGGCTCCACGTGGCGGACAAAAAACAAGTCAAGTGCCTCAACCATAAGTAGAGGATGTTGTCTTTTAACCTCTTCCATCACATCAACACCTATGAAGACAACGGATTCCTCATCGTGGACCTGTGCTGCTGGAAAGGGTGTGTATGGTCACTTTTAAGGGCACATACTAATCAATCAATCAATTGTATTTATTGAGCGCTTACTATGTGCAGAGCACTGTACTAAGCGCTTGGGAAGTACAAATTGGCAACACATAGAGACAGTCCCTACCCAACAGTGGGCTCACAGTCTAAATGGGGGAGACAGAGAACAGAACCAAACATACCAACAAAATAAAATAAATAGGATAGAAATGTACAAGTAAAATAAATAAATGAATAAATAAATAGAGTAATAAATATGTACAACCATATATACATATATACAGGTGCTGTGGGGAAGGGAAGGAGGTAAGATGGGGGGATGGAGAGGGGGGCGAGGGGGAGAGGAGAGAAGGGGCTAAGTCTGGGAAGGCCTCCTGGAAGAGGTGAGCTCTCAGCAGGGCCTTGAAGGGAGGAAGAGAGCTAGCTTGGCGGAGGGGCAGAGGGAGGACATTCCAGGCCCGGGGGATGACGTGGGCCGGGGGTCGACGGTGGGACAGGCGAGAACGAGGTACAGTGAGGAGATTAGCGGTGGAGGAGTGGAGATTGCGGGCTGGGCAGTAGAAGGAGAGAAGGGAGGTGAGGTAGGAGGGGGCGAGGTGATGGAGAGCCTTGAAGCCCAGGGTGAGGAGTTTCTGCCTGATGCACAGATTGATTGGTAGCCACTGGAGATTTTTGAGGAGGGGAGTAATATGTCCAGAGCGTTTCTGGACAAAGATAATCCGGGCAGCAGCATGAAGTATGGATTGAAGTGGAGAGAGACACGAGGATGGGAGATCAGAGAGAAGGCTGGTGCAGTAGTCCAGACGGGATAGGATGAGAGCTTGAATGAGCAGGGTAGCAGTTTGGATGGAGAGGAAAGGGCGGATCATGGCAATGTTGCGGAGCTGAGACTGGCAGGTTTTGGTGACGGCTTGAATGTGAGGGGTGAATGAGAAAGCGGAGTCGAGGATGACACCAAGGTTGCGGGCTTGTGAGACGGGAAGGATGGTACTGCCGTCAACAGAGATGGGAAAGTCAGGGAGGGGACAAGGTTTGGGAGGGAAGACAAGGAGTTCAGTCTTCGACATGTTGAGCTTTAGGTGGCAGGCAGACATCCAGATGGAGATGTCCTGAAGGCAGGAGGAAATGCGAGCCTGGAGGGAGGGGGAGAGAGCAGGGGCAGAGATGTCGATCTGGGTGTCATCAGCGTAGAGATGATAGTTGAAGCCGTGGGAGCGAATGAGGTCACCAAGGGAGTGAGTGTAGATTGAGAACAGAAGGGGACCAAGCACTGAACCTTGGGGAACCCCCACAGTAAGAGGATGGGAGGGGGAGGAGGAGCCTGCAAAAGAGACTGAGAAAGAACGACTGGAGAGATAAGAGGAGAACCAGGAGAGGACGGAGTCTGTGAAGCCAAGGTCAGATAGCGTGTTGAGGAGAAGGGAGTGGTCCACAGTGTCAAAGGCAGCTGAGAGGTCGAGGAGGATTAGGACGGAATATGAGCCGTTGGATTCGGCAAGCAGGAGGTCATTAGTGACCTTTGAGAGGGCAGTTTCCGTGGAATGAAGGGGATGGAAGCCAGACTGGAGGGGGTCGAGGAGAGAGTTGTTGTTGAGGAATTCTAGGCAGCGCGTGTAGACAACTCGTTCAAGGAGTTTGGAAAGGAATGGTAGGAGGGATATGGGACGATAACTAGAAGGTGAGGTGGGGTCAAGAGAGGGTTATTTTAGGATGGGAGAGACATGGGCATGTTTGAAGGCAGAGGGGAAGGAACCAGTGGAGAGTGAGCGGTTGAAGATGGAAGTTAAGGAGGGGAGAAGGCATGGAGCGAGAGATTTCATGAGATGAGAGGGAATGGGGTCAGAAGCACTAGATGCCGGAGGGATCTCAGCTTGACATCGATACAGCGTACATAGTGGGTAGAGCCTGGGCCTGGGACTCAGAATAATACTAATAATAATGGCATTTATTAAGTGCTTACTATGTGCAAAGCACTGTTCTAAGCACTGGGGAGATTCCAAGGTGATCAGGTTGTCCCATGGGGGGCTCACAGTCTTAATCCCCATTTTACAGATGAGCTAACTGAGGCACAGAGAAGTTAAGTGACTTGCCCAAAGTCACACAGCTGACAATTGGCAGAGCCAGGATTTGAACCCATGCCCTCTGTCTCCAAAGCCTGTGCTCTTTCCACTGAGCCACGCTGCTTCTCAATTAGAACCCAGAAGGACCTGGGTTCTAATCCTGGCCCTGCTGCTTGTCTGCTGCATGACCTTGGGCAAGTCATTTCACTTCTCTGGGCCTCAGTTTCATCATGTGTAAACTGGGGACTAAGACTGTGAGCCCCACATGGGACAGGGACTGTGTCCAACCTGATGTACTTTTATCCACCCCAGCACTTAGTACAGTGACTGACACACAGTGAGCACTTTACAAATACAACAATTATCATTATTATTTATTAAGTGGCTACTGTGTACACTGTGCTGTGCTAGGTGCTTGCTGGGGTCAGTTAAGTATGCCGCCACCAAATTCACATCCCTTCCAAGAGAGTGTCCTAGTTTTTAGGGAAGCAAAATCAATCACTGGTATTTGTTGAGCGCTTACTCCATGCAGAGCACTGTACTAAGCTCTTGAGAGCATACAGAGCATAGAGAAGCAGCATGGCTCAGTGGAAAGAGCACAGGCTTTGGAGTCAGAGGTCGTGGGTTCAAATTCTGGCTCTGCCAATTGTCAGCTGTGTGACTTTGGGCAAGCCACTTAACTTCTCTGGGCCTCAGTTACCTCATCTGTAAAATGGGGATTAAGACTGTGAGCCCCCCGTGGAACAACCTGATCCATCCCCCCGTCTTACCTCCTTCCCTTCCCCACAGCACCTGTATATATGTATATATGTTTGTACATATTTATTACTCTATTTATTTATTTTACTTGTACATATCTATTCTAATTATTTTATTTTGTTAATATGTTTGGTTTTGTTCTCTGTCTCCCCCTTCTAGACTGTGAGCCCACTGTTGGGTAGGGACTGTCTCTATATGTTGCCAACTTGTACTTCCCAAGCGCTTAGTACAGTGCTCTGCACACAGTAAGCGCTCAATAAATACGATTGATTGATTGATTAATTGTAACCTCCCCAGCGCTTAGAACAGTGCTTTGCACATAGTAAGTGTTAATAAATGCCACAATTATTATTATTATTATTATACAGTAGTTAGTAGACATGATTCCAGCCCCCAGAGGGGTAGAATATAATTGAGAAAGCACTGGGGGGCTCTGGAAAAATCACCTAGAATCAGTCAATACTATCCCACATGTCAAAAAGGTCCATCCATCAGACAAAGCTGAGCTGGGGTGTGGTTGTTTTGTCTTGATCAATCAATCAGTCTTATTCATTCATTCATTCATATTTGTTGAGCGCTTACTGTGTGCAGAGCACTGTACTAAGCACTTAGCACTGTCACCAAGTGTCCCAAGAGGAACAGAATATGGATGTAATTCTGATATTAGACATAACAGGAATGTCTAATATCTCTTCAGAGAAGATAGGCATTTCCTGAAGATGAACATCTGAGAAAGTGATGATGATGCAATGTTTGCTAAGCATTTTTGTGCCAAACACTGTGCTAAATAATAAATGACATTAAATGATGAGGGTACTTTTATGGCATTTATTAAGCACTTATTGTGTGCAAAGCACTGTTCTAAGCGCTGGGGAGGTTACAACGTGATCAGGTTGTTCTACGGGGGGCTCACAATCTTAATCCCCATTTTACAGATGAGGTAACTGAGGCCCAGAGAAGTTAAGTGACTTGCCCAAAGTCACACAGCTGATAATTGGCAGAGCTGGGATTTGAACCCATGACCTCTGACTCCAAAGCCCGTGCTCTTTTCCACTGAGCCACGCTGCTTCTCACTTGTTAAGCTTGTTAAGCGCTTACCATGGGCCAAGCCCTGTTCTAAGCACTGTGGTAGATACAAGTTAATCAATTTGAACACAGTCCCTGTCACACATGGGGCTCACGTTCTTATCCCCATTTCACAGATGAGGTAACTCAGGCCCAGAGAAGTGAAAGGACTTGCTCAAGATTACTTAGTGGACATGTGGCAGAGCCAGGATTAGAAACCAGGTCCTTCTGGCTCCCAGGCCCATGGCTCTATCCACTAAGCCACACTGCTTCCCTAAACCCTGGGGTAAATACCATCCAACCAGTTTAGACACAGTCTATATCTCACCTGGGACTCACGGTATAGTGTGGCAGGGAAGGAAAACAGATACTTCATCCCATTTTACAGATGAGAAGACTGACACTGCAAAGTTAAGTGACTTGCCTAAGGTCATACAGCATGGTAGACCTGGGATCATAACCCAAAGCTTCTAAAACTTCTTGCACTTTAAAACTTCCAAGTAAGTTTTCTTCCCAAGCTGTGCAGAAGGAACCAGCAGTCCCCCCACCTGTAATAGAGAAGCAGGGTGGCTTAGTGGAAAGAACACAGACTTGGGAGCCAGAGGTCATGAGTTCTAATCCCAGCCCCGCCACTTATCAGCTGTGTGACTTTGGGCAAGTCACTTAACTTCTCTGTGCCGGTTATCTCATCTGTAAAATGGACATTAAGACTGTGAGCCTCACATGGGACAACCTGATTACCTTGTGTCCACCCTAGCACTTAGAACAGTGCTTTGCACATAGTAAGTGCTTAACAAATGCCATACTTATTATTAATAGAAATTTCCCTGTTGGGAAGGAAGAACTGAACACCTGCCATTTAAAATGCCAGTGGCCATCGCTTGCCAGTTCCCCATACAGGGCTGTGCTCATTCTCGTCTTTTCTCTCCCTCTGCAGGTTTGAGTTCGTCTACAATTATTTGTACTTAGCCAATTTACGTGAGAACTGGGAAGAGGTGAAGAGAAATGCCAAAAAGGCTCCCCAGCCCGAAGTGAGGCGATACGTCCTCCCCTTGAATATCACCAAGGTAAGCCGGCCCCCAGGGCCATTCCCACTGCAAGGGTCATCCCACCTATAGCACCCTGCCAGGGGAGGCTTCAGGCTGGCCCCTCTTGGCCGGCACAACCCCATGGTGCCCATCATGGGTTCTAATCCCAACTCTGCCGCTTGTCAGCTGTGTGACTTTAGGCAAGCCACTTAATATCTCTGTGCCTGTTACCTCATCTGTAAAATGGGGATGAAGACTGTGAGCCCCACGTGGGACGACCTGATCACCTTGTATCCATCCCAGTGCTTAGAACAGTGCTTCGCACAGAGTAAGCACTTAACAAACGCCATCATCATTATTATTATTATCTAGGCCCGGAGGTCCAGCAGGGAGAGGGAGCAGCATTGCTCAGTGGAAAGGGCACGGGATTGGGAGCCAGAGGTCATGGGTTCTAATTCCAGCTCTGCCACTTGTCAGCTGTGTGACTTTGGGCAAGTCACTTCACTTCTCTGGGCCTCAGCTACCTCATCTGTAAAATGGGGGTTAAGACTGTGAGCCCCACGTGGGACAACCTGATCTACTACCTTGTATCCTCCCCTGTGCTTAGAACAGTGCTTCACACATAGTAAGCACTTAACAAATGCAATTATTATTATTAGGGCCTCATTGGGGTGGGAACAGGGAGGGAGAGATCTGCTGAGGGCATAAAGGACTGGTGTTCCCGAGGAGATGAACCCAGGGAGGTCAGCACAGACAGAAAAGTGGTTTGTTCTCAAGTTTAGGGAAGAGAGCCAGCAGACACCGCTGAGAGCTGGGCTGGACTAGAGCCTTTTCCTTTTGGCTCTCTTCTCTCCAAGCAACAACGGGGTTTTCAGTCGCGTCAGCGGAATCCAGCGAGATTAATATGTAAGAGAAGCCGTGTCAGGGAGTGGAAAGATAACGGGTCTGGGAGTCGAGAGGACGTGGGTTCTAATTGCGGCTCCACCAAATGTCTGTTGCGTGACCTTAGGCAAGCCACTTAACTTCTCTGGGCCTCAGTGACCTCGTCTGTAAAATAGGGATTAAGACTGTGAGCCCCGTGTCGTGTGGGACAGGGACTGTGTCCACCTTGATTACCTTCTATCTAACCCAGTACTTAGTACTGTGCTTGGCACATAGTAAGCACTTAACAGTTACTATAGTTATTATTATTAAATGACAGTGGACCCTATTAAACACTTCAGTGCCAACAGGGTACTGGACACTGTACTAAGCACTTGGGAGAGGGTCAGCTCTCGTCACAAGCCTGGGAGTCAGAAGGTCATGGGTTCTAATACAGGCTCTGCCACTTGTCTGCTGTGTGACCTTGGGCAAGTCACTTCACTTCTCTGTGTCTCAGTGACCTCATCTGTAAAATGGGGATTGAGACTGTGGAGACCCATGCAGGACAGGGACTGTGCCTAGACCAATTTGCTTCTATCCACCCCAGCACTTAATACAGTGCCTGGCACACAAGTGAGCACTTAACAGGTGCCACAATTATTATTATTATTATTATTATTATTATTATTATTATTATTATTATTATTATTATTACAACACCCTAGGACTCTCATTCTGTTTAGCTTTGCCCCTGCCTTATGATTTTGTTGCTTCACCATTTGTGTCCAAAGCTTACCGCTTCCTGCCTTTATTCTTAGAACATGCTACTCAGGACTGGCTTCTGCTTAAATTGTGAGACCCATGTGGGACAGAAACTTTGTCCAACCTGATTAAATTGTATTTACCCCAGCACTTTAAACAGTGCTTGACACATAGTAAGCACTGAAATACCATACTTATAATAATAATAGTAATTATTATTATTATTATGTGATCCTTGAGGCAGGAGGAAGGGCCTGGGCTTAATTCTCACTAGCTTGTTTATCCCCAGGGCTTAATTCAGTGCTTTATATGCCAAAAATGCTTAATAAATACTATTATTACTGTTTTATATTTATATATTAATGCACAAACCTATATTTAGTTATGGCAGAGCTGACATTTAGACAAGACAGTAAAGTTGGGTGCCGACAGCCAATCAGTCAACCAGATTGAGTGTTTAGTGTTTGCAGAGCACTGTCTTTGAGAGTTTGGGAGAGTAGAACAGTGCTGTGCACATAGTAAGAGCTTAATAAATGCCATTATTATTATTATTATTATTATTATTATTATTATTATTACAGTATAACAGTGTAACAGAGTTGGTAGACATGTTTCCAGCCCATGACAAGCTTATAATATAGAGGGGGAAACAGACATTAATATAAATATATTATGGATTTGTCGAGGCTAACGCCAGGGTTATAGGCTTGTGAGACAGGAAGGATGGTGATGCCATCCAGAGTGATGGGGAAATCAGAGGGAAAACAGGGTTTGGGTGGGAATACTTTGTTTTGTACATGTTAAGTGGGTGGGACTTAAGGCAGGAGGAAATGCAAGACTGCAGAGAGGGAGAGAGAACAGGGCTAGAGATGTCCATTTGGGAATCATCTGCATAGGGGTGGTAGTTGAAGCCATAAGAACAAATGAGTTCTCCAAGGGAGTGCGTATAGATTAGAGAACAGAAGCAGACCCAGAACTGAACCTTGAGGATCTCCAACAGTTAGGGGGTGCGAGACAGGAAAGAAGCCTGCAAAAGAGACTTAGAATGAGTGCCCAGAGAGATAGGAGGAAAACCAGGAGAGGACAGTGTCATGTGAAGCCACAGTTGGATAATGTTTCCAGGAGAAGGGGGTGGCCAAAAGTGTCAAAGGCAGCTGAGAAGTCGAGGAGGATTAGGATGGAGTAAAAGCCATTGGATTTGGCAAGGAGGAGATCATTCGTGTCCTTTGGAGTGAAGTGGATGGAAGCCAGATTGGAGGGGGTCGAGGATACAATTGGAGGAGAGGAACTTGAGACAGTGGATGTAGATAACTCGCTCAAGGAGTTTGGAGCTGTGGGGGTCAATGGAGGGTTTTGTTTTTTTAAGGGGAGATAGGAGTATATTTTGAAAGCAGTGGGGAAGAAGTAATTGGAGAGCGAATAGCTTAAGATGGTGGTCAGGGAGGGGGCAAGTGTTTTAAGGTGCAAAGGGATGGTGTTGGTTACAAGGAGAGGGAGTGGATTTTGAGAGAAGGCATATTTCCTCTTGAGATACTGTGGGGAAAGCTATGAGAGTCGAAGAAGGAGCAGGAGATGGGAGGGGTCGGAGAGGAGCAGGGAAAATTTTAGGGAGGTCAGGCCTAATAGTTTCTATTTTCTCAATAAAGCCAACTTTGGAAGGGAGAGCAGGGTCAGGATCTCAAGAGTCAACACCGCTGGCTTCATTTCCATTTGTCTTCCTTAAGCTGTGACCAAAGGTCTACAAAGAGAAATTTCTCCAGGGCCTGGCGGCCCCCAAGTCTGCATTCTCCAGCCTGGGCCCTCAGTTAAGTTTCTAGGAATCTCACCCCTCCTCTCTCTCACTCAGCTGGTACTGGGAATCTTCCCCACCCAGCACATGGGAACAATAAATAAACAATAAATGGAAAGGCAGCCAAACTTTGAGGAAGACGTCGATCAGAATTTAATGAGAAAGCTTTCTCAGAGAGGAGTGGCCAGGCAATGACATAGGCCCGTCCACGGGGGAGGATTCACAGTCACCAGGTTGGGCCCAGCCGTGTGCCTGGAGGCCAGAGGAAAACCCCAGTCTTGAGGTGACCGCTCGGTTAGCCTAGGCCCCGCTTCCTCCTAGCAGGCTCCATTTTAGCCACGCTAGAATGGAGATACCAAGAAGAGCGATGATCCCACACTGCTTTCCGTTTTCTCCCGGTCCTAGGCCGACACGGGCAAGCACCTCGTCAGCCTCTCCCACACCACAGCTGCGGCCATCCTGTGCAGCGACGAGACCATCTGGCTGGAGCCGGAAGTGCTCTTCTCTGGCCCCCAACAAGGTTAGGACAGGAGCGAACAACCCTGCTCAGCTCCCTCCGGCCTTCCCATGGTATCGAATGTATCGGAGAGGTGGGGACCCGTCTCTCTGGGTCCACAGAGTCAGAGACCTGAGTAATAATCCCGGTTATGTCACTCACCTGCAGTATGACTATGTGCCACTCACTTTCTGTCTCTGTGCCTCAGTTTCCTCATCTGCAAATTGGGGCTTAAATACCTGTTCTCCCTCCCTCTTAGATGGTAAGCCTGATTGATTGTATTGTATCTATTATTATTATCGTTATTGTTCTGGTGGACAGGGTAGAGGGACAAAGCAACAGGGCAAATTCAATTAAGCTCACTATTCACCCAAGAAGGAAACTGGAAATTTCATGCACAAGATAAGGAAGTCTCCACGTGAGGATGTCAGTTTTAATCTGGGGGATGGGGTGGGGGAAGGGTGACACCCACTCTCTTTGCAGCCTTTGAGTTTCCTCAAATCAACTACCAGAAATACAGCGGGGAACCTTACACGTACACCTACGGGCTTGGCCTGAATCACTTTGTCCCGGACAGGGTAAGTCCTTGAACTTCAAGCACTTAGTACAGTGCCCTGCACATGGTAAACCTTCAGTAAATACAACCCCGTTCTCTCTCCCACGTGGGCAGCTCTGTAAACTAAACGTCAAAACAAAAGCCACTTGGGTGTGGCAGGAGCCCGACTCTTACCCGTCAGAACCCATCTCCGTTTCTCACCCGGATGCTCTTGAAGAAGACGATGGTAAGAGGCCACTGTCGGAATGTTCCTTCGTGCATTCATCCGGTTGGATTTATTGAGCGCTTACTGTGTGCAGAGCACTGTTTTTCTTGGCCAGCCCCGTCCTCGAAGCTGGCTCCCTGCCACCTCCCTGCCCATTGGCATCTCGTGGAATTGCACTAATGGGAAGGAGAGAGAGAGAGGGGGGGAATGCCAACAGGAAGGTGGAAACCAACGGGATTTGGCTATGGGAGCTTGGCTCTGTTCCAAGATTAACTCTTCCAAAAGTAAGCGAGAGAATTGACCTGTAAAGATTCAGCCTTGAGTGATTTGGGTATGGTTGTCTTAGTTCAGAGCCTTCTCTGAGCTCCTTTGACAAAGCCTGCGAACCCTGGCCCTTTCCCCACTCCTTGGGCTGGGGTGATGTTTGGGAGGGTCAGGTCTGATCCAAATCCTCTGGCCTCCTCCTCCCTGGCTTTATGACCATTTGTCTGCAGGCTCTTCTTAGCCCTGAGGCAACTGTGCTACTTCACTCTGCCACTTACTTTCTGGCTCAAGATTAGAGGTCCCTGCTAGGGCAGCAAGGATGACCCCCCTACCCCTCCTCAGTGACCACCTGACCTCACTTAAGCAGCAGCTCAGTGGAGCTATGTAATCAGGGACCTGGGGCAGACAGGCTGGACTGGTATTAAAATAAGAGCCTCTCAACTTACCCCCTGAAAGCACAACTCCTCCTAACTCCAGTCAGTTAGTCAGGGTGTTTTCACATCCAATCGCGCTCAATAAGTAGCATCGGGTGGAAAGGAAGACTTGTTTGGCTGCTGTTTCTTTCCCACCCTGCAGTTCTAAGACGGGTCTGGCCTCCCCCCACTCTCCACCAGGGTGAGGGACTTAGGGACTTGGACTGTGTCCAACACGATTTGTTTGTATCGACCCCTAAACTTAGTATGGTGCCTGACACATAGCAAAGCTTAACAAATACCACGGTTATTCTTATTATTGTAATTATTGTTAAGAAGGGTTGCTTCCGATGTGTCTACTAGTCCAGACTTCCCCCCAATCCAGGAGCAATTCCTCCTCTCATCACAAGAGGTCTGTACGGGCCACAAGGCCACAAAGCTGTTAAGGAATTGGGGGGGTTGTGGGTAGGGTTTCTAACTGTGATCTCCCTGTACCTTCCCTAGTGAGGAGTGGTCCTGAGCGTGGTGGTGAACCCCGGCCCGGGCCAGAAGCCTGCTTACCTTCTCACCCTCAATGCCAAAGACATGAGTAAAGTGGCCCGAGGAGAGGTGGAGATTAACATTCCTGTTACCTTCCATGGCCTCTTCAGGAAGTTGTGACAGCTCGCCTTCCAGTTACGTGTTTCCCTCATATAGCTGAGAGGCTGGGGAGACACCCATGCAACCATGTCCTTCCCCACACTCAGAAAAGCTAGGGTCCACACGTCAGGGGCCGGAACGGGAAGAAAACACCTGGAAACCACCTTAAGCTCTGGAGCAGGTGGAAGATGAGATGCAAGTGGCTATCAATCAATCAGTTGTATTTACTGGGAAGCAGCAAGGCCTAGTGGATGGCGCACAGGCCTAGGAGTCAGAAGGACCTGTGTTCTAATCCCGGCTCCACCGCTTGTCTGCTGTGTGAACTTGGGCAAGTCAATTAATTTATCAACTGTAAAGTGGGAATTAAGAGTGTGAGCCCCATGTGGGAAAGGTACTGTGTCCAACCTGATTAGCTCATGTCTACCAGTGCTTAACAAAGTGCTTGACACAAAATAAGCACTTAACAAATACCATCATTATTATTATTGTGCTTGCTATGTGCAGAGCACTATACTACGGGTTTGGGAGAGTTCAGTAGAACAGACACATTCCCTACCCACGACTAGCTTACAGTCTATCATCATAATCAATCGTATTTATTGAGCGCTTACTATGTGCAGAGCACTGTACTAAGCGCTTGGGAAGTACAAATTGGCAACATATAGAGACAGTCCCTACACAACAGTGGGCTCACAGTCTAAAAGGGGGGAGACAGAGAACAAAACCAAACATACTAACAAAATAAAATAAATAGAATAGATATGTACAAATAAAATAAATAAATAAATAAATAAATAGAGTAAAAAATATGTACAAACATATATACATATATGCAGGTGTTGTGGGGAAGGGAAGGTGGTAAGATGGGGGGGATGGAGAGGGGGACGAGGGGGAGAGGAAGGAAGGGGCTCAGTCTGGGAAGGCCTCCTGGAGGAGATGAGCTCTCAACAGTGCCTTGAAGGGAGGAAGAGAGCTAGCTTGGCGGATGGGCAGAGGGAGGGCATTCCAGGCCCGGGGGATGACGTGGGCCGGGGGTCGATGGCGGGACAGGCGAGAGCGAGGTACGGTGAGGAGATCAGCAGTGGAGAAGCAGAGGGTGCGGACTGGGCTGTAGAAGGAGAGAAGGGAGGTGAGGTAGGAGGGGGCAAGGTGATGGAAAGCCTTGAAGCCCAGGGTGAGGAGTTTCTGCCTGATGCGCAGATTGATTGGTAGCCACTGGAGATTTTTGAGGAGGGGAGTGATATGCCCAGAGCGTTTCTGGACAAAGATAATCCGGGCAGCAGCATGAAGTATGGATTGAAGTGGAGAGAGACACGAGGATGGGAGATCAGAGAGAAGGCTGATGCAGTAGTCCAGACGGGATAGGATGAGAGCTTGAATGAGCAGGGTAGCGGTATGGATGGAGAGGAAAGGGCGGATCTTGGCAATGTTGTGGAGCTGAGACCGGCAGGTTTTGGTCACGGCTTGGATGTGAGGGGTGAATGAGAGAGCGGAGTCGAGGATGACACCAAGGTTGCGGGCTTGTGAGACGGGAAGGATGGTAGTGCCGTCAACAGAGATGAGAAAGTCAGGGAGAGGGTAAGGTTTGGGAGGGAAGACAAGGAGTTCAGTCTTCGACATGTTGAGCTTTAGGTGGCGGGCAGACATCCAAATGGAGATGTCCTGAAGGCAGGAGGAGATGCGAGCCTGGAGAGAGGGGGAGAGAGCAGGGGCAGAGATGTAGATCTGGGTGTCATCAGCGTAGAGATGATAGTTGAAGCCATGGGAGCGAATGAGGTCACCAAGGGAGTGCGTGTAGATCGAGTCTAGAGGAGTATTGCACGATCAGAGCCCAGTTGGACTCCAGAGGGGATAGGACCCGCCCCAGCTAAACCCGATTCTACCACCCCCAAATCTTGCACAAGCAACTAAGTCCCCCCAAAACATGTTGGTATTGTCATTAAACTTTCTGCCTCCTCTCCATTCTGGGATGGTCATTTGCTGAGGAGATGCTTACTGATTCCCCTGCCTGGGCCAGGGTCTCTGCCTTTCAAAGCTTCCATTCATTCATTCATTCATTCATTCAATTGTATTTATTGAGCGCTTACTGTGTGCAGAGCACTGTACTAAGCGCTTGGGAAGTACAAGTTGGCAACATATGTCAAAGCTCCCTCTCCTCCTGTGGCTTGTTTGCAACTTGTTGCCAGAGACCAGCCTAGAAGGAATGCGCTTGTTTATTGCTATATTGTACTCTCCCAAGCACTTAGTACAGTGCTCTGCACACAATAAGTGCTCAATAAGTATGATTGTAGCATTCTTAGCATTCACAGCTATCCTCTTCTTCCCTGGGGCTGTCTAATTATGTTAAGTAGCGGCAAGGTTGAAGTCTGGGGAATTGTCAATCTGAGAATTGGGGGTTCTCGGGGTGGCTGGGGTGGGGAGAGGAAACTGCTGTTTCTTTGGTTTGGTGGTTCCCAGGCACCTGCCTTGACTGACTGCGTAAGGGTCATGGCAGAGATTTTATACAAGTATCAGAGTTCCATTTTTAAAAGCAGTAATGCAAGTCAGCAAAGCTAAGCTTCCACTGAACGGTCCCTTGCACTTGGGGTTCGACTGCTAATCTGAGCAACACTTGTACACTGAGGCTGTAAAGTTTTAGCACCATATATATTGAAGGTGGGGAAACATAGGAACGGTGCCCAGTCTGCCTAGAGTGATGACTTACAAAAAATCTGGATCCAGCCTTGGTTTCAAGATAGCTGCTAAATAGATCCAGCTGGATGCAGGGACTGACCCCACTGCTGTCATTGTCCCCCCTACTTCAAGGAGACCTGCATCCTAAAAGCCAAGGTGGAGCTAAATCTCTCCCTGCCCTCAGAGCAATGAAGTGTTAATATTCATTCATTCATTCAATCATATTTATTGAGCGCTTACTGTGTGCAGAGCACAGTACTAAGTGCTTGGGAAGTACAGGTCGGCAACAATACTAGCAGTGGTATTAAATGCTTACTAGGAGTCAAGTATACAACATACAACAGTACATTCATTCGATTGCATTTATTGAGCACTTACTGTGTGCAGAGCACTGTTCTAAGTGCTTGGAAAGTACAATTCAGCAATAGAGACAATCCCTGCCCACAACGGGCTCACAGTCTAGAAGGGGCGAGACAGGCATCAAAACAAGTAAACAGGCATCAATATAAATAAATAGAATTATAGATATATGCACATTAATATAAATAAATAGAATTATAAATAGGTACATATATACACAGGTGCTGGGGGGAGGGGGTAGAGCAAAGGGAGCGAGTTGGGGCAGTGGGAGGGAGAGCAGAGGAAAGGGGGCTTAGTCTGGGAAGGCCTCCTGGAGGAGGTGAGCTTTGAATGGCTTTGAAGGGGGGAAGTGTGATTGTTAGGCAGATTTGAGGAAGAAGGGCATTCCAGGCCAGAGGTAGGAGGCAGGACAGGTGAGAAAGAGGCACAGTGATAAGGTTAGCACTGGAGGAGCAGAGAGTGTGGGCTGGGATGTAGAAGGAGAGAAGGGAAGTGAAATAAGAAGGGGCAAGGTGATGGAGAGCTTTGAAGCTGATAGTGAGGAATGTTTGCTTGGTAAGGAGGTTGAGAGACAACCACTGGAGATTTATGAGGAGGTAGTGACATGCCCAGAGCGTTTCTGTAGAAGGATAATCCGGGCAGCAAAGTGAAGTATGGACTGAAGTGGGGAGAGGCAGGAGGTTGGGAGATGAGAAAGGATGCTGATATTGAGAAGCAGTGTGATCTAGTGGATAGAGCGCAGGGAGTCAGAAGCACCTGGGTCCTAGTTCCACCACTGCTGTTTGTCTGCTTGGTGACCTTGGGCAAGTCACTTAACTTCTCTGGGCCTGAGTTACCTCATCTGTAAAGTGGTGATTAAGACTGTCAGCCCCACTTGGAATAGGGACTGTGTCCAACCTGATTACCTTATATCTACCCCAGCGCTTGGCATAGAGTAAGTGCTTAACTAATACCATTAAAACAAAACAAAAAAAAAACAAAGAACATATTCAAGTTGGACAGGGATTAAGTTGGAGGGATTACAGGTACTGAATTTCCATTTTACAAATGAAGAAATGAAGGCCTAGAAAAGTCAAAGGACTTGCCCCAGGTCACCAAAGAGGGCAAGTGGTAGAGCGGGAATTGGAACCCAGGACCGCTGGCTCCCATTCCTGTGCTCTTTCTACTAGGCCACGCTCCTTCTCAACAGTGGGTGGATCATGGCCTCAGAACTTGGAGTTAGAGCCCAGCTCTTCAAATACCCTGACCTAAGGCCCAGAGTGCAGTGGAGGAGGAAACAAGGATGGATGGGGCAGGAGCCAGACCAGCAGGCCGGTCCCAGAAACTGCCCCAGAGGAGCAGGCTCTGTGCTCTTCTTCAAACTATCCCCCCACTGTCAGCCTCCACTTTCAGAAAGTGGAGACACAGCCAGTTTAAAGCAACAGTCCAGAAGCCACATCAGGCTGCAACTGGCTCTCTGAGAAAGTGTAATGACCCTGGGTGAGGAGGCTCAGGGCAGGGGCAGGGCAGCTATTGCCATTGGCCATAGGTACTGCCCTCGTGGGCCCCCAACTTTCCTCACCTCCCTCCTCAACCAGCAGGCTCAGGGAGTCAGGGTTGGGGGAGACAGTGGATGGGGCTCTGATGTTCCAATAGAAGTTTCTCTGGCCGAGGCCGTGACCCCACTTGGTGTCCCTCCATTTCCTGTGTGGCAGGATACAGGCCCCAAACGCCTGGGGGCCCTGAGGTGCGGTGAATTGGATGTTGCCGCCAGCCCGGGCCGGGCCCGGTGCTAGACAGCGTGGCTCAGTGGAAAAAGCCCGGGCTTTGGAGTCAGAGGTCATGAGTTCAAGCTCCAGCTCTGCCAATTGTCAGCTGTGTGACTTTGGACAAGTCACTTAACTTCTCTGGGCCTCAGTTCCCTCATCTGTAAAATGGGGATTAAGACTTGTGAGCCCCCCCGAGGGACTGATCACCTTGTAACCTCCCCAGCGCTTAGAACAGTGCTTTGCACATAGCTCTTAATAAATGCCATTATTATTATTATTATTAGACAGGATCTGGCTCGGTGTTTGATACTAGACTGTGAGCCCGCTGTTGGGTAGGGACCATCTCTTTATGTTGCCAACTTGTACTCCCCAAGCACTTAGTACAGTGCTCTGCACACAGTAAGTGCTCAATAAATACAATTGAATGAATGAATGATACAGCCTCACGACTGCCTTGGTTTGAAGATGGAGGGAGGACCCAAAGGGACAGGAGCTTGGAGACTGAGGGATCCTAGGGGTAAGACTGGAACATAGAGCTCCTGCAGGGGAAAGATGTATCAAATGCAGCTGGTCAGGATGCTGGGACCTCAAGTGACTCAGACCTGGCCTCCTCACTCCAGCAGCCTTCCTCTCCCTCTGGGGGAAAATTTGACAAGAACCACTCCAACACGTTAGGCCACAGAATCTCCCCCACTGAAAGTGAAACAAGAGAAGGATCTGGGTTCTAATCCCAGCTCCGCCACATTCATTCATTCATTCAATCGGATTTATTGAGTGCTTACTGTGTGCAGAGCAGTATACTAAGCGCTTGGGAAGTACAAGTTGGCAACATGTCTGCTGGGTGACCTTGGGCAAGTCGCTTCACTTCTCCGGGCCTCAGGTATCTCACCTGTAAAGTGGGGATTGAGAGCATGAGCCCCATGCGGGACAGGGACCATGTCCAACCTGATTAATTTGCATCTAGCCCAGTGCTTAGAACAGTGCTTGGTACATAGTAAGCGCTTAGCAAGTACCATCATTATTTTGATTACTATTCAATGCAATCAGGGCCGGCCCTTGCCCCTCACAGGCCCAGAGTGAGTAACCAGCCCCAGACAGGATTCCCACACAGGCCCAGGGAAGGGCATCTCTGGACCAGCTCTGGCAGCCCACTGCTGCCAAGTGGGGGCCAGAGTGGACATGACCCTTTTCCCAGGCACGTGGGCCAGTAGCCACAGCTGCATCCCAGCCCAGGCAGATGGCGACAGCCCCGTCTGGAAAGTGCAGCGGCCGCTGGGTTACAGGAAGGAAGATGGGCCTCCCCCAGCCGTCCGGAGTCCAGCTGGCCATCAGCATCCAGGGCGGGGGCAGATGCTCAGATCTCTCCTCTCCACCCTCGGAGGGTGGCCCAGCCCTGAGCCCACCCACGGAGGGGCCGAGGGACAGGAGGCAGGGGAGGAGAGAGGGAAAGAGAGGGGTCGCAGCTGTAGAGCATTCGCCATGCTGAAAGAGACAAGGCCACGAGCCTCTGCATAAACACCACGCCGCTCTGGGGAGTTAGGGTTGCAGATCAGGTTTAGCCAACCAGTCTTTGGCGATCCTGAGTTAGATTCCGGTTTGGCGAGGCCTACCCGCTTTTTAAGGATGAGCCCCGTTTGAGACAGTCAATCAATCAATCAATCGTATTTATTGAGCACTTACTGTGTGCAGAGCACTGTACTAAGCGCTTGGGAAGTACAAGTTGGCAACATATAGAGACAGTCCCTACCCAACAGTGGGCTCACAGTCTAAAAGGGGGAGACAGAGAACAAAACCAAACATACTAACAAAATAAAATAAATAGAATAGATATGCAAAAATAAATACATAAATAAATAGAGTAATAAATATGTACAAACATATATACATATATACAGGTGCTGTAGGGAAGGGAAGGAGGTAAGATGGGGGGATGGAGAGGGGGACGAGGAGGAGAGGAAGGAAGGGGCAGGGACAGGGACTGAGTCTGACCTGATGGGTGACCTTGTGTTTACTCCAGCACTTCATACTGTGCTTGGCACATTAGTAAGCGCTCAACGAGTCGTATCAACCCAGTAGAGGAGCAGTGTGGTCTAGTGTAAAGAGCACAGGCCCGGGAGTTAGAGGACCACTTAGTACAGTGCTTGGTACATAGTAAGTGCTTAACAAATACCATTATTATTAATAATAATAATACCAGCTCTGCCTCTTGACTGCGACATGTCCTTGGGCAAGTCACTTAACTTTTCTGCACCTCAGTTATCGCAATCTGTAAAATGGGGATTCAATACCCGTTCTCCCTCCTAATTCATTCAATCGTATTTATTGAGCGCTTACTGTGTGCAGAGCCCTGTACTAAGCAATTGGGAAGTACAAGTCGGCAACATACAGAGACGGTCCCTACCCAGCAACGGGCTCACAGTCTAGAAGGGGGAGACAGACTACAAAACCAAACATGTGGACAGGTGTCAAGTCGTCAGAACAAATAGAATTAAAGCTATATGTACATCATTAACAAAATAAATAGAATAGTAAATATGTACAAGTAAAATAAATAGAGTAATAAATCTGTACAAATATATATACAAGTGCTATGGGGAGGGGTAGGAGGTCAGCTGTGTGACTTTGGGCAAGTCACTTCACTTCTCTGAGCCTCAGTTACCTCATCTGTAAAATGGGGGAATCTATATCAATATATATAGTGAGTGCGGGGCAGGCCGGGCTTGGGGTGAGGCTCTGAGGGAGGAGGCCGCTCTCTCAATAAAAATAACAATGATGGCATTTATTAAGCGCCCTCCCAATGAGAGTGTGAGCCCCAGATGGGACAGAAACTGATAACTTGTACCTACCCCAGTGCATTAGAACAGTGCTTGATACATGGTAAGCACAAACAATTACCATCAAAAAATCCACCCTCTCCCCTTTCTCCTCACTCTTCTGCCACCCCCAACCTCATATGCTTTGTCCCCCTTAAGCTAACTTACCCATCTTACTTCATTCTTGTCTTTCCACCACTGACCTCTCACTCACATCCTCCCTCCTGCCTGGAACCCCCTCCCTGTTTACATCTGATAGACCTCTGCTCTTCCCATCTTCAAGACCCTTCTTAAATCACACTTTCTCCCAGGGGCCTTTCCTGATTAATCTCTCATCACCCCACGACTGCCATGTCAGCCTTTCTGTGCCACCGTGGCACTTAGTTACTCACTCCCTGCCCCAAGGAAGCACTTAGGGACATATCTTTAAGCTCTATTGCCTCCTAACTGTAATTTATTTTAGCGTCTGCTTCCCTCTAGATTGCAAGCTCCCTGAGGGCAGGGACTGTGTCTAACTCTACTGTACTCTCTCAAGACCGCAGCACACAATAAGTACTAAAATATTATGACTACTACTACTTAAGAGGCATTAGAAAGTCAAGGGTCTTAGTTTAGGTTGACCTCCCCCATTAGACTGTAAGCTCCTTGTGGGGAGGGAAAGTGACTTGTGCTACTGATGACTTTCCCAAGTGCTTAGTACAGTGCACCCAGAAGGCACTCAATAAATACTGCTACCATTACTACTGCAGATTATGACAGCAATTCACTAGCTATTCCCTTATCCTTCCACCCCTGCCTTCAAGTAAGGATGTGTGCTGAGCCTAGAATGAAAATTTAAACAAAACACCTTTGACTTAATCACCGAATGAGACCTTTGAAAACTGGCCCATTCATTTTGTCAAGGAGAATGTTGGGGAAACATGGCTCAGTGGAAAGAGCAAGGGCTTTGGAGTCAGAGGTCATGGGTTCAAATCCCAACTCTGCCAATTGTCAGCTGTGTGACTTTGGGCAAGTCACTTAACTTCTCTGTGCCTCAGTTCCCTCATCTGTAAAATGGGGATTAAGACTGTGAGCCCCACGTGGGACAACCTGATCACCTTGTAACCTCCCCAGTGCTTAGAACAGTGCTTTGCACATAGTAAGCGCTTAGCAAATACCATCATCATTATTATTATTATTATACCTCCATTCTCCCATCTGGGGAGAGGGCTGCCCAAGAAATCCAGAATTATTCCACTAATCCCAATTCAAGGCATTGTCGTAGTAGTAGTGGTAGCAATAGTATTTATTAAGCACTTAACTGCATGCTGAACACTGCATATTAAGAGCTGGGAAAGGGTAGACAGGTGGAAATTAGACATAGTCCCTTTTCCACAAGGGGCTCACGATCTATGAATATATGTCCGGAGGACTGGAGATGGACACGTTGGAAGCAATGAAATACTAAAGCATTAAAGCAACATAGGAGATAAGGAGAAATATGTAGTACACGAAATAAAAATAAAGATGAGTCTGCCGATGTGACAACTTTTGCTCTCGTAGCCACCCACTCAGTCCCACAGCGCTTACGTCCATATCTGTAATTTATTTAGATTAATATCTGTCTCCCCCTCTAGACTATAAACTCATGGTGCACAGGGACTGTGTCTACCAACTCTGTTATATTGGACTCTCCCAAGCACTTAGCACAGTGTCCTACACATAGTAAGTGCTCAAAAAATACAATTGATTGATTACATTGGATGAAGCCACTACTGCCAGCACAACCGTGAAGAGTAGCAAGGCTCCTTGACCTCCTCCGAGAGGCCTCCAATGAAGCCGTCTTTTCCCAGAATCCCTCTCCCTTCTGCATCAACTAAACACTTGGATCTGTTCCCTTTGATCCCTAGCTATTCACCCCACCACACCTATGTACATTTCTGTAGATTATTTATTTCTATTAATGTCTGTCTTCTCCTCTAGACTGCAAACTCAGTGTAGGCAGGGAGCGAGTCTACCAACTTTGTCTTATTCTCTCGCTCACTTAATACAATGCTTTGCACACATTGAAGTACTATTGATTGATTCTTGAACTGATACTTTATCATTTGAAATCTATCTGTAGTTTATTTCAGTGTCTGCCTCCTCCGTGAGAGACTCTCTGGCGGGGCAGTAGTTCAGAAGAAACAGGAGCTGAGGTTTCCTGCAACTGCTCGAGGTTATGAAGTGACTTCTCTTCAGAGTGTTACCGTCGTTCACCATGACACCAAGCAGATGTCTGGAAGGACCAAGATTACACCCCCACCTCCACTGAGTTGTGTCCAACATCTGAGCCCCATTACAGAATCGACTAACCAGTGCAGTAGTAAGTACTGTTTGATGGCCTATAATGTGAGGTGCGCTGCAGTAAGTGCTTCAGGGACTACAGTGATCCCTGTCCTCAAGAAGCTTACGGTCTAGTAACAATAATAATGATGGTATTTAAGTGCTAACTCTGTATCAAGCACTGTTCTAAGTGCTGGGGTAGATACAAGCTAATCATTCAATCATATTTATTGAGCGCTTACTCTGCACAAAGTACTATAATCAGGTTGGACACAGTCCTTGTCCCACATTCATTCATTCAATTGTATTTATTGAGCGCTTACTGCATGCAGAGCACTGTACTAAGTGCTTGGGAGGTAGGCCGCTCACAGTCTTAACCCTCATTTTACAGGAGAGGGAACTGAAGCATGGAGACGGGAAGCGAATTGCCCAAAGTTGCACAGAAGACAAGTGGCGGAGCTGGAATTAGAAGCCAGATCCTTCTGAATCCCAGGCCTGTGTCCTATCCACTAGGCCGTGCTGTTTCCTCTCTAATCAAGTTAATCTATCAGTAGCATTAATTAAGCACTTACCATGAACAGAGCACTATACTAAGCTCTTGGGTGAGTACAACACAAAAGAATTGGTAGACATGTTCCCTGTCCACCAGGAGCTTACAGTCAAGAGCGAGAGGCAGACCCCAAAACAAATTTCAGGGAGTTGGAGGGAAAGGGGGATGTGCTGAAATCACCAGATGACAAAGGTGGGAGGGGGAGAGAGGGAGGGAGAGCAGGCTATTTTCAGCTCAGTGGAACCAACCTGTTTTCAAGGAGCTAATTATCTCATGTCTTAGAGAAGCAGCGTGGCTCAGTGGAAAGAGCACGGGCTTTGGATTCAGTGGTCATGGGTTCATATCCCAACTCTGCCGCTTGTCAGCTGTGTGACTTTGGGCAAGTCACTTAACTTCTCTGTGCCTCAGTTCTCTCATCTGTAAAATGGGGATTAAGACTGTGAGCCCCACGTGGAACAACCTGATCACCTTGTATCCCCCCAGCGCTTAAAACAGTGCTTTGCACATAGGAAGCGCTTAATAAATGCCATCATCATCATCATTATGCCACTCTTTGGCACATAGTAAGCGCTATGAATATCTGCTCTTGCGGCCTCTATCTGCATTCCTCCAGCTGGTTCCAATTTGGAGCGTGTCTTGCCTACTCTCTTGGCTTAAAGCACAAGTCAGGCAACATATCCTTCTCCCCTGCCTATCACAGAACTCTTGGCTTGTATAATTCATTCATTCAGAGCACTGTATTAAGCACTTGGGAAAGTACAATAGAGCAATAAAGAGCGACAATCTCTGCCCACAACGAGTTCAGACAGTTTAATGTGCTGAACTCTTTGCCTCATTTTCCCATCGTACTCCACAGCCTGGGGCTGGAGTTGGAACTTGATCTGGTTTGCAAAGGCCTCTTGGCTTGTGGCCCTTGTCAGGTTGTAAGCTCCTTAAAGGCGGGAGCTGGGCCTTTCTTGGGCCTCCGCTGCGCTCTCTATCGGACACTTAGCACAGGGCTCTGCTCATAGCAATAAATAAATAAATTTATTTTTATTTATTCTGATGACCTGACACCTGTTAATAATGTGCATCTAGCTTTATTTTTATTTATTCTGATGACCTGACACCTGTCCACATGTTTTGTTTTGTTGTCTGTCTCCCCCTTCTAGACTGTGAGCCCGTTGTTGGGTAGGGACCGTCTCTATATGTTGCCAACTTGTACTTCCCAAGCACTTAGTCAGTTCTGTGCACATAGTTAGCACTCAATAAATACGATTGAATGAATGAATGAATGAATCGGTCAATCTATGACTCTTGTCCAGTTACAGTAAAGTCAGTCATTGCCCTTCCCTCCCCTCTAGACTGTAAGCCCATTGTGGGTAGGGAATGTATCTTTCAAAGGAGAAGCAGCGTGGCTCAGTGGAAAGAGTATGGGCTTTGGAGTCAGAGGTCATGGGTTCAAATCCTGGCTCTGCCAACTGTCAGCTGTGTGACTTTGGGCAAGTCACTTAACTTCTCTGTGCCTCAGTTCCTTCATCTGGAAAATGGGGATTAAAACTGTGAGTCCCCCTTGGGACAACCTGATCACCTTGTAACCTCCCCAGTGCCTAGAACAGTGCTTTGCACATAATAAGCGCTTAACAAATGCCATCATTATTATTATTATTACTCCCCCAAGTGCTTTGTACAGTGCTCTGCACACAATAAGCATTCAATAAATACAATCTACTAACTGCCTGATCTGATCAGTTGTACAGAAGTGGCTCTCCACAAGACTTCGGCAGACTCTTCCCTGTATTTCTTTCACTCAACTGTTCAAATCTTGATTGTTTTTTTTTTCCCAAGAAGTCTATCTATCTGCTACCCCAGGCAACCATTCAATGGCAGCAACAGACCTCCAGTGAAGAGGTTCTCTTGGGAAAGCAGTGTCTCCTTTCACATGTTATCCCACTTCATCTTTTTTTATGGTATTTGTTAAGCGCTTACTTTGTGCCTGGCACGTATTAAGCTTTGGAGTAAATACAAGTTAATCAGGCTGGACACAGTCCCTGTCTCACATGGGACCCACAGTCTTAACCCTTATTTTACATATGTGGTAACTGAGACACAGAGAAATGTATGACTTGCCCCAAATCACAGAGCAGAAAAAGTGGCAGAGCCAGAATTAGAACCTTAGGTCCTTCCGATTTCCAGGCCCAGGCTCTATCCCACTAGGCCATGCCGCTTCTCACCACATCTCTGGGAGAATAAAAAAGATTGTGGTCTACTGGGAAGAACACAGGACTGAGAGTCTGGAAACCTGGGTTGTAATCTTCAGCTCAGCAGCTTGCCTAGGGGTGACCTTTAGCAACTCGTCTAATATCTCTGTGCCTTCATTTCCTCATCTAAAAAGTGGGGATTAAATACCTGCTCACCCTCCACCTTAGACAGGGCCCCAGTCAATCAATGGTGTTTATTGAGTGATTACTGTGTGCACAGCACTGTTACTAAGCACTTGGGAGAGTACAATATAGCAGAGTTGGTAGACACATTCCCTGCCCACTACAGTCTAGAGCTTTCAAGCCCCCATGAGGGTCAGGGACTGTGTCAGATCCGGTTGTCATGTAGCTATCCCGATGCTTAGCACAGTGTTTGTCACCTAGTAAGGACTAAACAAAATACACAGTTACCAGATGAGGAAACTGAGGTCCAGAGAGCTTACATGACTTACCCAGGGCCACCCAACAAACCAGTGACAGAGGAAAGACTAGAAGCCAGTAGTGGGAATAATGGTATTTATTAGTGCAATACACTGTACTAAGTACCTGGGAAGTATAAACCAAAGAAATTACATTCCCTGCCCCTTAACATCTTACCCTTTAACAGGGAGACAGACATAAAAATAAAAATGACATTCAGATCCCAGTGCTCAGCCCCAGGATCTCTCCACTATTCATTCATTCATTCATTCAATCGTATTTATTGAGCCCTTACTGTGGGCAGAACAGTGTACTAAGTGCTTGGAAAGTACAATTCAGGAACAGCAAGAGACAATCCCTGCTCACAGACTAGAAGGGAGGAGACAGACATCAAAACAAGTAAACAGACATTAATATAAATAAATAGAATTATAGATATGTACATATATACACCAGTGCTGTGGGGTGCGGAGGGGGGTAGAATGAGGGGCGTGAGTTGGGGTGACGGGAAAGGGAGGGGGAGCTGAGGAAAAGGGGGGCTTAGTTTGGGAAGGCCTCTTGGAGGAGGTGAGCCTTCAGTAGGGCTTTGAAGGGGGGAAGTGTGGTTGTTTGGCAAATTTGAGGAGGGAGGGCATTCCAGGCCAGAGGTAGGGCATGGGCAAGGGCTCAAAGATTTATATATATATATAAATCTGTGAGCCCGCTGTTGGGTAGGGACCATCTCTATGTGTTGCCTACTTGTACTTCCCAAGCGCTTAGTACAGTGCTCTGCACACAGTAAGCACTCAATAAATATGATTGAATTAATTTGCACCAGAGTAGTGGAGCATGCAGGCTGGAATGTAGAAGGAGGGAAGGGAGGTGAGGTAAGAGGGAACAAGGCGATGAAGACCTCTGAAGCCAATAGTTAGGAGTTTTTGCTTGATACAGAAGTTGATAGTTCTGTTTCAGTAGAAAGATAATCTGGGCAGCAGAGTGAAGTATAGACTGAAGTGGGGAGAGACAGGAGGTTGGAAGGTCAGAAAGGAGGCTGATGCAGTCATCCAGTTGGGATAGAATGAGTGATTGTACTTGAGTGGTACTAGAACCTGCTGCCTCCCTTTCAGAATGCTCCTTTCCACCTGCAGTTTACTAACTGCTTAAATCCAATCATTCCTGCATTTCCCGAGGGCCCAGGGATAATTTATCCATTGGAATCCGCTAGCATGAGTTCAGCATGACCCATGACGATGACCTTGGGAAGCCACAGCAGGTGTCTACATAATTGCCGAAAAGCCACTGGGACTTTTCATATTCTTCTAAGGAAAGACATCTAAGCTACTTAAGGACAGACCCACGGAAAATGAATTATTTCTCAGCTTTCATCGGTGAATCATGTCTGAGATCATCTTCAACCATGACTTCATCTGAGGGATGGAATCGAATGAGTCACAGCTTAGGTCCCTGCATTTTAATTAGAGCTCAGAATGGAGGGCCAAGTCATTCTGATCCATTCATTCATTCATTCAAATTTATTGAGCACTTACTCTGTTCAGAGCACTGTACTAAGCGCTTGAAACCTACAATTCGGCAACAGATAGAGACAATCCCTACCCAAAAACGGGATCACAGTCTAGAAGCGGGGAGGCAGACAATCAAACAAAACAAGTAGACAGGCATCAATAGCATCCAGACCAGTTTAGCCCTAATGGGGAGCTCTGGCCCAGAGGCTTCTGGGAACCAGCTAACCCTGCTGGTTTCACTGCACTCTCAAGCTGACTCCAGATGGTTTTCTAAATGAAAACCTCAAAAGTCCTTAAAGTCCTTAAGGTCCTCTAGACTGTAAGCCTGTTAAGAGCATGGAACGCCTCTGCCAATTCTGTTGTCTTGTACTCTCCCAAGTGCTTAGTACAGTGCTCTGCACATAATAAATGCTCAATAGAGAAAGAGCATGGCCTAGTAGATAGAGCACAGGCCGGGGAGTTAGAAGAACCTGGGTTCCAATTGCAGCTCTGCCACACGTCTGATTTGTGACCTTGGGCAATCACTTAATAGTGAGCCCTTCGGGGGACAGAGACTTAGTCAAACCTGATGATCTCACCCTCGGCTTCAAGGCTCTCCATCACCTCGCCCCCTCCTACCTCACCTCCCTTCTCTCCTTCTCCAGCCCAGCCCGCACCCTCCGCTCCTCTGCCTCTAATCTCCTCACCGTGCCTCGTTCTCATCTGTCTGCCGTCAACCCCCAGCCCATGTCATCCCCCTGGCCTGGAATGCCCTCCCTCCCCACATCCGCCAAGCTGGCTCGCTTCGTCCCTTCAAGGCCCTACTGAGAGCTCACCTCCTCCAGGAGGCCTTCCCACACTGAGCCCCCTCCTTCCTCTCCCCCTCCTTCCCCTCTCCATCCCACCGCCTTACCTCCTTCCTTTCTCCACAGCACCTGTATATATGTATATATGTTTGTACATATTCATTACTCTATTTATTTATTTATTTTACTTGTACATATCTATTCTATTTATTTTATTTTGTTAATATGTTTTGCTTCGTTCTCTGTCTCCCCCTTCTAGACTGTGAGCCCACTGTTGGGTAGGGACAGTCTCTACATGTTGCCAACTTGTACTTCCCAAGCGCTTAGTACAGTGCTCTGCACACAATAAGCACTCAATAAATACGATTGATTGATTCCCCAGAGCTTAGTACAATGCATGGCACTAGCATAAATACCATATTATTATTATTTTCTCTGTACCTCAGTTTCCCCATCTGTAAAATGGGGATTAAGATTGTGAACCCCATGTGGGACAGGGACTGTGTACAACCTGTCCCAACCTCCTGACTCTCCCCACTTCAGTCCATACTTCACTCCACTGCCTGGATTATCTTTCTATAGAAACGTTCAGGAAATGTCACCCCTGCCTCAAAAATCTCCAGTGGTTGCCTATCAACCTCCGTATCAAGCAAAAACCCCTTACTATTGGCTTCAAAGCTCTCCATCACCTTGCCCCTTCTCACTTCTCCTTCTCTCCTACATCCCAGCCCACACACTCTGCTCTTCTGATGCTAACCTTCTCATTGTGCCTCTGTCTCACCCGTCTCGCTGTCGACCACTGGCCCATGTCCTACCTCAGCCTGGAACGCCCTCCCTCCTCAAATCCACCAAACAATCACTCTTCCCCATTTCAAAGCCCTACTGAAGACGTACCTTCTCCAAGAGGCCTTCTCAGACTAAGCTCATTTTCCTCAGCTCCCCTTCCATTCGGCGTCACTGTGACTCGCTCCCTTTGCTCTACCCCTTCTCCTCCCTCCACAGAACTTATGTATATAAGCATATATCTATAATTCTATTTATTTATATTGATGCCTGTTTACTTGTTTTGACATCTGTCTCCCCCCGTCTAGACTGTAAGCCCATTTTGGGTGGGGATTGTCTCTCTTTGTTGCTGAATTGTACTTTTCAAGCACTTAGTAATAATAATAATAATGTTGATATTTGTTAAGCACTTACTATGTGCCAAGCACTGTTCTAAGCACTAGGGTAGATACAAGGTAATCAGGTTGTCCCACATGAGGCTTACAGTTTAATCCTCATTTTACAGATGAAGGAACTGAGGCACAGAGAAGTTATGTGATTTGCCCAAAGTCACACAGCTGACATGTGAGGGAACCGAGATTAGAACCCATGACCTCTGACTCCCAAGCCCGGGCTCTTACCGCTAAGCCATGCTGCTTCTCTAGTACAGTGCTCTGCACACAGTAAGCGCTCAGTAAATATGATTGAATGAATTGAATGAACGAATGAATACAGGGGGAGGCTATTGAACAAAGCACCAAGTCCTGTTGTATTTTCCCAAGCATTTAGATAGTATCCACTCCAGTGGTTAATTCAGACATTGGCATATGGTGAGTGCTCAATAGACACCAAAGTTACTATTAATACAGAACATTGCACCTAATGTGTGCTCAATAAATACCATTAGTAATATTGCTATAAAAATGTGATGACGTGGCCATCTGTTCTGAAGGAAAAGGCCATTTCTCCTGTCTTGTCTTTTGCTGTTGAGTCATTTCCGACCCACAGTGACACCATGGACACAGCTCTCCCAGAACGCCCCGGTCTCCCTCTGTAATCGTTCTGGTAGTGGATCCATAGTTTTCTTGGTAAAAATATGGAAGTGGTTTACCTTTGCCACCTTAATCATGGTAAACTAGAATTTCCACCCTCGGCTCTCTCCCGTGCCGCTGCTGCCCAGCATGGGTGAGTTTTGACTTGTAGCAGATTTGCCTTCCACTTGCTAGCCACTGCCCAAGCTAGGAATGGAATGAGTAGGCCTCTTCTTGACTCTCCCTCCCATAGCCAAGACTGGTAGAGTACTGGAAACTCTCCAGGTGCGACCCTGAGAGGCAATTTCCACTGTGCTTTTTTTAAAACTCGGTTTTTACGAGTATGAGTTTTTCTCAGTGTTTCGATTGTATATGAAAAAGGAAGTCAATATTTTTACCAGTTGAGATTATAATTAAAATATTGAGATAAATTTGAGTTTAGCATTTTTCAAGCACAGCTCATTTTCATGGCCCTCTTCATGTGCCTGGCATTGTTGTGTCCCGACTCAGATCTCAGCTAGAAATTACACCTTGTTGCTTTTCAGCATCTCCATTAAAATACATTCCTGCCAGCTAAATCAGCACACATATTAATGAGGCTTCAGAAGAATAATTAAGCCATGAATAACAAATAGCTTCACATAACTTTTCCTGAATGGGGAGAGAATGTTTTTTATGTACCAGAGGATTTTATATTACATAAAAAAATTGGCACTTTTATTGTTCAAAGACTCATTACTTTAAACAGATTGCCTGATAATTCCTCTTTTAACAAAATGGCGATTTACATAGGAATGTGGTGTCGTAGTATATATCATATTTCTTCATTGTGCTGGGAGATTTTGTAGTGGAAAATGAATCATTTCAGAAGCTTCCTTTATTTTTATTTAAAATCATATTAGAGCTGAAGCAGTTTGTAATAGGTTTGGGAGCATCCTGAAAACAGGGACTTAGGTTTGAAAGGTCAGCTGGTAATACCCAGGATAAATCTGAAATTCATTCATTCATTCAATCGTATTTGTTGAGCACTTACTGTGTGCAGAGCACTGTACTAAGCGCTTGGGAAGTACAAGTGGGCAACATATAGAGACGGTCCCTGTCTAATAATGGGCTCACAGTCTAGAAGGGATTGAAATGAGTGGAACCCACCCACATTTTAACAGCTTTAAAGATCTTTCACTCCGTGACTGAACTAACTGGGCTACCTTCAGACATTTGGCTACCCGAGTCAGGAAAGTGCTTGCCATCCTTCCCTATCCTACCCATACACAGTTCTGTATGACATCTTTATATCACTCTTTTTTTAATGGTATTTGTTAAGCACTTACTATGTGCCAGGCACTGTTCTAAGCACTAGGGGAGATACAAGCTAATCAGGTCCCACATGGGGCTCACAGTCTTCATCCCCCTTTTACAGATGAGGTAACTGAGGCTCAGAGAAATGAAATGACTTACCCAAGGTCACACAGCAGACAAGTGGCAGAGACTGTAGGTGCTTGCTGATGGTGATGGTGTTATTTAATAATAATAAAAATAATAATGTTGGTATTTGTTAAGTGCTTACTATGTGCAAAGCACTGTTCTAAGCGCTGGGGAGGTTACAAGGTGATGAGATTGTCCCACAGGGAGCTCAATGTCTTCATCCCCATTTTCCAGATGAGGGAACTGAGGCCCAGAGAAGTGAAGTGACTTGCCCAAAGTCACACAGCTGACAAGTGGCGGAGCTGGGATTTAAACCCATGACCTCTGACTCCAAAGCCCTCACTCTGTCCACTGAGCCACGCTGCTTCTCTGCCGAATTGTTGCCGAATTGTACTTTCCAAGCACTTAGTACAGTACTCTGCACACAGTAAGTGCTCAATAAAAGCGATTGAATGAATGAATGAATGAATGAATGAATGTTGTTTCCCCATGCGTCAAACAACAGGTGAGCCTTGATCCTGAGACTTCGGGCCCAGAAATCTGTGCAGAGGAATTGTTTATAAAGCTCACGGTTTGCAGTGTCACACACACTCTTTCTCATCCCTGCCCATCCTGTACCCCCTGAGGCTCCGAATGCCAGAAGTGAGATTCATTCAATCGTATTTATTGAGCGCTTACTGTGTGCAGAGCACCATACTAAGCGCTTGGGAGAGTACAATATAACAATAGACACATTTCCTGCCCACAGTGAAGGATGCCCCCAGAGAAATTCTGTAGGTTCATATGACATCATTTTTTAAATAATGGCATTTATTAAGCACTTACTATATGCAAAGCACTGTTCTAAGTGCTGGGGAGGTTACAAGGTGATCGGGTTGTCCCACGGGGGGCTCACAGTCTTCATCCCCATTTGACAGATGAGGGAACTGAGGCACAGAGAAGTTAAGTGACTTGCCCAAAGTCACACAGCAGACAAGTGTCAGAGCCGGGGTTTGAACCCGTGGCCTCTGACTCCAAAGCCCGGGCTCTTTCCACTGGGCCATGCTGCTTCTCATTTGGATTCAATCAGTCATTTGCCATCAATCAAAAGTATTTATTGAGAGGCAGTGTGGCTTAGTGGATAGAACACGGGCCTGGGAGTCAGAAGGTCATGGGTTCTAAACCCGGCTCTGCCACATGTCTGCTGTGTGAGCTTGGGCAAGTCACTTCACTGGGCCTCAGTTACCCCATCTGTAAAAGGGGGATTAAGAGTGTGAGTCCCATGTGGGACAGAGACTGAGTTCAACCTGATTAACTTGTATCTACCCCAGCACATAGAACAGTGCTTGGCACATAATAAGTGTCACACACTGGAAAGAGCACGGGCTTCGGAGTCAGAGATCATGGGTTCAAATCCTGGCTCCGCCACTTGTCAGCTGTGTGACTTTGGTCAAGTCACTTAACTTCTCTGTACCTCAGTTACCTCATTTGTTGTAAAATGGGGATGAAGACTGTGAGCCCCCCCATGGGACAATCTGATCACCTTGTAACCTCCCCAGTGTTTAGAACAGTGCTTTGCACATAGTAAGCGCTTAATAAATGCCATCATTATTATTATTATTATAAGCATTTAACAATTACCACAATTATTGTTATAATTGTACTACTGTACTCAGCACTTGGGAGAGTTTCAGTAGTATTAGTAGATACATCCTTGCCTTCAAAGAGCTTGCAGTCTAGCAGACGCTAAGCATTTAGAACAGTGCTTTGCACATAGTAAGCGCTTAACAAATACCATCATGTATATATATAAATTATAGATAGGAGGCAGCAATGGAGTATAAAGACATAAGTGCCATGGGGAATATTCTGTATGACATCACTACATTACACTACCTATGTGTAGCGTAATGTAATGATGTCATACAGAATATTGACTTGGCACAGAGTTACATGATGATGTCATATGGAATTTGTTCCTGCCTTGGGGTTGGGGAGTGGTGGTGGGAAAGTGTAGGGAAGGCAGATGTGTGCAAATAGTATAGACAGCCTGCCCTGAATACACTTGATGTGAAAGTAAGATTAAGTATGCTTCTGTGGGATAAATTTGGGGTGATAAAATAGGTACAATTCAATCAGCACAAACAATTTCAGGATCAATCGATCAGTGGCATTTATTGAGCCCTTACTATGTGCAGAGCACTGTTTAAAGCGCTTGGGAAAGTACAATACAAGAGAACTAGCAGAAACGTTCCCCACCCATAATGAGCTTACAAGTTACAAGAATGAGTTAAAGGACTGAAGTTGGTCACAGACTTTGAGCCCAAAAAATCTGCCCTGAAGACTTGTAAGCTCTAGACTGTAAACTCCTTGTGGACAGGGAATGTGTCTGTTTATTGTTCTGTTGTACTCTCCCAAGAACTTAGCACAGTAAGTGCTCAGTGAATACAATCAAATGAATCACCAGCCACTGCAAATCTGGTCATAGAGAGTTTGGTCTCCACTACAGCATCGTGGGGATTCCTCACTCTAAGGGTCTTTTTCGACTGTCCCTGACCACAGCCTCCCACCTCCTCCAGGGCCTAGATGGGTGTTTGGGTGAGAGAGACTGGCAGATAGGTTCACTGACGGTGCCCGCCTGCAACTGTGGAAAACCTGGGAAACCAACTAGATGGCAGGGAGAAGACCTGGCCAACTTGGAGGACAGAGGGAATTGTGGATTTCCCGCAGAGCTGTAAGAATTTATTTTAGTCTTGAGCTGTGGCCATCTGTGTTTTGCACAGATAATGCCATCCCTTACCTCAGATCTGGATTTAGCCATTATCACCTTATGGGATTCATCCCTGCAGGAAGTTTGTGCAAAAAGAACATTTCAGTAGGTTCCAGAGAGGTTTGGATGAATTTGTGGTAAGCAGTCCACAGTGGGTCCCTAAGAGAAAACCAGGGGAGGTTGAGATCCACTGTAACTTAGAAGCAGAGGCATGGCCTAGGGGATAGTGCATGGGCCTGGGATTCAGAAGGTCCTGGGTTCTAATTCCGACTCTGCAGCTTGTCTGCTGTGTGACCTCGGGCAAGTCACTTAACGTCTGTGTGCCTTGGTTACCTCATCCGTAAAATGGGGATGAAGACTGTGAGCCCAGTGTGGGCAGGGACTGTGTCGAACCTAATTCCCTTGTATCTGCCCCAGCAGTTAGTACAGTGTCTGGCACATAATAAGTGCTTAACAAATATCACAATTATTATTATTAGTAAGACGGAAGGCAACTATCACCCAGTTCCTCCAAGCATACTGCTGCCATTTTCAGAGGCAGAATCCGGCCTCATTCGGAGTGGATTTAGCTAAAGGCAGCCTCTCCTTCAGAACCGGCCTGTCAGGGAGTTGAGGCCCAGCATCTGATTATGGTATTTAAGTGTTTGCAAGGTGCCAAGCACCTGTCTAAGCGTAGGGATAGATACAAAGTTATCAGGTTGGAAGTAGTCCATGTCCCACGTAGGGCTCATGGTCTTAATTCCAATTTGACAGATGAGGGAACTGAGGCACAGAGGAGTTGAGCGACTTGCCCGTAGTCGCAAATCAGACATGTCGAGGACCCAGGACTAGAACTCATGTCCTCTGCCGCCCATGCTCTTGCCACTAAGCCATGCTAGTCTCAGTCTGGGCCTCCAGAAAGCTGTGCAGTCTAGGGCTATACCAGGGGATGAAGCCTGTGAGCCCCCACATGGGACAACCTGATTACCTTGTATCTACCCCAGCTCTTAGAACAGCGCCTGGCACATACTAAGCACTATACCATCATCATTATTATTATTATTATTATTATTAACTGCTCTGGATCTCAGTCTCCTCATCTGTAAAAGAGGAATAAGATCCCTGCACACCCTACCACTTTGATTGTAAACCCAGTGAGGGATTGTGCCTAAACAGATTATCCTGCACTTTCCCTAGTGCTTGGAACACAAGTGCCTAATAAATATCATTACTGGTAACACCATTCTGCAGCGCAGAGTCAGATTTTGGACAGCTTGGAATCTATCTCGGCCCGTGGTTTCTCTAGGGATCATGGGTCACCCAAACCCCCTTCCCTAACAGCGTGGGTTCCTCTCCTGGAGATTTCTTGATTCATCCTTCAAGAAGCCGGAAGGTGGCAGGGCCTTATCTATGAAGAGGTGCCAGCGCTTAGAACAGTGCTCTGCACGTATTAAGCACTTGATAAATGCCATCATTATTATTATTAAGAGGCTTACCTCTGCGCTTCCACCCAGGCCCAGGATACAGACCAGTCAGGCAAGCTGCAAGCCTTCTGGGCTTCATTTGTTGGGTGACAAACTAGGCTACTGTTTTCATGTTGTTTTTATTCCACTACTTGATTAATGCCTGATCACCTTGTATCCCCGTCAGCGCTTAGAACAGTGCTTCACACATAGTAAGTGCTTAACAAATGCCATTATTATTATTATTATTGTTAATGTGGCTGCTGACTCCCGTTCACCATAGCACTTCCCAATAAAGTATCTCTTCTCTATTACACTTAAGTCTCTTCAAGTGAAGAGGCCAACGCATAATGAATGCTTGCATAAATAGAGACATAATAGCTGTTCATGAACACACAAACCAATGAAGACCTTCCTTAACTAGGCATTATTTCCTGAGCTCCTAAAGGTCAAACTGTGAGCAAATCCCCCCACCCTGCTAGTATAAGGAGTTGGGCAGACAAGACTTGCATTTGTTTAACTTCTCACACCTGAAGTAGTTTCACAGCCAAAGTTAAGGCTATTGACTAAGCTTAAAGAGAGAGAGAGAGAGAGAGAGAGAGAGAGAGAAAGAGAGAGAGAGAGAGAGAGAGAGAGAGAGAGAGAGAGAGAGAGAGAGAGAGAGAGAAGAACCCAAACAATAACTGTATAACCGAGAAGGAACCCTTTAATTTGGAGGAAAAGATCCCAACCCAGTTAAGCTGGTGAAGGCTCAGAGAAGGATCTGGGTCAGATCAGAGGGGGATCTGGGGAAGAGTTGGGAAGGTAGAGAAGATTTCTGCTGTGATTGGCAGATGAGCCCTGAGGCAGGAGCAGAAGCTGAACTGTGAAATCCAGGTGAGCTTCAAAGGCCTCCCTCCTGCTGAGTTGCCAGCCTCAGTAGACTGGCTTGAGGGACTCTGGGTGAGAGAGCTGCCTTGAGAGCCCAAGTTGTAAGCTACATGCGTAATACAGATAAAAATGAAACTTTTGCCACCCACCCCCTTCTTATCCCCATTTTCTCCCCTTCTTCCCCTTCTTTCCCTCTCCTCTCCACACACAAGATGGCTGGCATACCAATCGTTGTTGCCAGGGGGGATATTGGTCAGTGTGGTCTATTTTATTTCTGCGGTCTTTTTTTCATTTCTTCCTCAACCATTTTGGGTCCTGGCAGACCTTCAGTTCTCAGATTTAACCCTCCTGTCAAAATGAATAGAGATGATTTATGTGAAAGAATTAGAAGGATTTTTAGTAAAGGCTAAATATTTTCCCCTGCTTTTTAAAGCAGCTCATTTCCCATTTTTTGGACATCGGTTCCCAATTCCAGATGACCTTATTTTATTTTTTTATTTTAATTTTTTTAATCTTAGGTGAATTTGACAAGTTCCAGCTTGTTTGGCTCTTGTTGCTGGGTTTTCCCCATTCTGATCCTGTTGATTACAATACAATATTAAGAGACAGATTGGGAATATCATGTTTAATTCCATGAGTGAGATTTTTCCTCAAATCTCTCCATTGTGTCCTAGTGGAAAGAGCACCGGACTGGGAGACAGGAAACTGGGTTCCAGACCCAGCTCTGACATTGCCTGCAGTGGTGAGCTTGGGCAACTTCTCTGGAGCTCAGTTTCCTCAACTCTAAATTGGGGAGAAAATAGAAGGCCGGCCCTGTGTGGGACAATGACTGCATATGATCTGATAGTCTTGAATCTATCTCTGTGTTTAGCACATAGTCAACCCTTAATAAATACCAGAAGTACTGTTTTCATCCAACAGTTCATTTAAGGCACATGGAATTATCTGTTGGGTTTGAAAATCGCATCCGTGAGGAAAGGATGGGGCAGATTTAGGTTCTGTGACAATCCAGAGAGGTGAAAAGAATCTTTCCACTAGATTAGAGAAGCAGCGTGGCTCAGTGGAAAGAGCATGGGCTTTGGAGTCAGAGGTCATGGGTTCGAATCCCGGCTCTGCCACATGTCTGCTGTGTGACCTTGGGCAAGTCACTTAACTTCTCTGAGCCTCAGTTACCTCATCTGTAAAAATGGGGATTAAGACTGTGAGCCCTACGTGGGACAACTTGATCACATTGTATCCCCCCAGCGCTTAGAACAGTGCTTTGCACATAGTAAGCACTTATCAAATGCCATCATTATTATTATTAATTAGAGAAGCAGCATGGCTCAGTGGAAAGAGCACGGGCTTTGGATTCAGAGTTCATGGGTTCAAATCCCAGCTCCGCCAATTGTCAGCTGTGTGACTTTGGCCAAGTCACTTAACTTCTCTGTGCCTCAGTTACCTCATCTGTAAAATGGGGATTAAGACTGTGAGCCCCCTGTGGGACAACCTGATCACCTTGTAACCTCCCCAGTGCTTAGAACAGTGCTTTGCACATAGTAAGCACTTAATAAATGTCATTATTAATAGTATTAGTAATAATAATAATTACTTGGTCATCAGATCGGGCCCAGTCCCTGTCCCACATGGTACTGGTCTAAAAGGGATTGAGAGCTGGTATCCCAGCCCTATTTTTCAGAAGAACAAACTCAGGCCCAGAGAAGTTAAGTGACTTGGCCAAAGTCACACAACAGTCCAGGGGCAGAGGTAGGATTAGAACCTGGATCGCCTGCCTCCCAGAACCCAAGAGCTCTCTTCTAGGTTTCTGAACTATGCTACTGGCTCCAGTGTTCTGGCCAAGATACAGACTGTCTACATGAATTTTCAAGGATGAACTGATTAATAAAGAGGACATAGGCCCAGGCCAGATGAACATGCCTGGAGATCATTAAATGAGACATTGTTAGATCATTCCTGCATGTAATCAGCAACAATGTTTGTGGTTAGACCAGTTAAATAAACACATGGATGAGAGGATGACTCATTAAATCCGGAATCTGTTGCTGCCTTAGGTAGTGCCATTTCACAAGGAGAAAATATTCCCAGATAATAGTTTTGGCGACACTCCAGGACTGAGTTGGGGGTCAAAGGCATGCATGGCTCAATGGAAAGAGCACGGGCTTTGGAGTCAGAGGTCGTGGGTTCAAACCCTGGCTCCGCCAGTTGTCAGCTATGTGACTTTGGGCAAGTCACTTAACTTCTCTGGGCCTCAGTTACCTCATCTGTAAAATGGGGATTAAGACTGTGAGCCCCTTGTGGGACAACCTGATCACCTTGTAACCTCCCCAGCGCTTAGAACAGTGCTTTGCACATAGTAAGCACTTAACAAACGCCATCATTAAGAAGACAGATGAGGTGGTGGGGGGTCTCAGTTTGTATTCCACCCTTTTTCAGGTGAATGTAGAATTATTTGGGGCATTGGTAGTAATGTTCTTATTCTTTTTTATATTGTATATTTGATAACGTGTGTCTGCCGGCCTTTACCCTTTGACTGTCATCTCCTCAAGGGCATATACTCAAGGATATTCACTCATTTGATCGTATTTATTGAGCACTTACTGTGTGCAGAGCACTGTACTAAACGCTTGGGAGAGTACAATTCAACAGTAAACAAGGATAAGCCTTCCAGGAGTGGCTTCCAAGTGCCAAGTACAGTGCTCTGTTCTCAGCTGGCATGTAATGTGTTGCTCCTCACTCAGCAGGAACAGTGTTCTGCACCAAGTACATTCCAAGGACAGTGATCTCTATGGAGTAGTAGGAGGGGTAATGGTATTTATTGAGCTCCTCTGGTTGCAGGGCACTGTATTAAGTTCTGTATAAAGAGTTGTATTCTGCACCCTGATGATGCTCAGTAAATCCTGATGATGCTGACTTTTGGATCCTCCAGAAGTAACATGGTGTAGTGGATAGAGTACAGCCTGGGAGTCAGAAGGTCATGGGTTCTAATCTCAGCTCTGCCACTTTTCTGCTGTGTGACCTTGGGAAAGTCACTTCACTTTTCTGGGCCTCAGTTGCCTCATCTGTAAAATGGGGATTGAGACTGTGAGCCCCACGTGGATCAGGGACTGTGCCCAACTGATTCACATGTATCCACCCCAGTGCTTAGTACAGTGCCTGACCCGCAATAAGTGCTTAACAAATGCCACAATTATTATTCCCATCTCCTCCCAGGCTCCAGTGAGAACTGCCCCCTGGCTTTTAATTAGTAGAAACTGTGCATCATTTTCTTTTTTGCTTTTTTACCACCTGGACTCTCCTTTTTTTGTTTCTCTGTAGGACCAGGATACTCAGTGGGTTGGGCTGGAGGAGCTGTGGGGAGAAGAGTGGAAATAAATCACCTTTGGCAGCACAGGAAGTTAAGTCTCCTGCCCTGGGGCAGACCAACCCCTTTTGGCCAAGAGAGGGCTCGTAATGAGCGGCCTCCCCTTCCCACCCCATCTTTTGAGCCTCTACTGCCACTTGTCTACTGTGGAACCTTGGGCAAGTCAACTTCTCTGTGCCTCAGTTGCCTCATCTACACAATGGGGATCGAGACCATGAGTCCCGTGTGGGACATGGACTGTGTCCAACCTGAGTAGCTTGTATCTCCCCCAGTGCTTAGTACAGTGCCTGGCACTTAATAAGTGCGTGACAAATACCATTTAAAAACAAAAGTATGGGAAAGAGTTGCCTTCTCAGTTTAACCCAAAGACTGTTTCCATTTCAGTCTGCTGAAAGTTGAGAGTCTCTCACCTCTGACAGCAGATAATCATAATTGCAGTATTTGTTTAAGCAATAATTATGTGCCAAGCTCTGTGCTAAGAGCTGGGGTAGATACAATCAGACCAATCAATCAATCAATCAATCAATTGTATTTATTGAGCACTTACTGTGTGCAGAGCACTGTACTAAGCGCTTGGGAAGTACAAGTTGGCAACATATAGAGACAGTCCCTACCCAACAGTGGGCTCACATTTCTAAAAGAGTGGGCTCACAGTCTAAAAGATCAGACACAGTCCCTGTCCAACATGGGCCTCACAATCTAAGGGGGAGGGACAACAGGTATTGAATCTCCATTTTACAGTTGAGGAAACTGAGGCACCAAGACGTGAAGTGATTTGTCCAAGGTCACCCGGCAGGTACATGGCAGAGACGAGATTAGAACCAACGTCCCCTGATTCCCAGGTTTGTGATCTTCCCACTGGAGCACGATCTAGGCACGGAGTCTAGAGGAACTCTACCTGGAGAAATCGAGGTCCTGGATAAACTGGTCTCGTGCCCATTTTCTCATTATCAGCCCTGAGCAAATCAATGAGTTAATCAGTGGTATTTATTGTCTTCTGACTTCAAAATACCATACTAAGCGGATGACGGCAACAAAACATACAGTCCCTGCCTTGAAGGAGATGTCAGTCTATTGTGGGAGTTGGACACACACAAATGATTCACAAATCCCAGAAGCAGGGGGGAAAGTGAGGACACACACACATCTCCACCGCAGACAAAACTCTGGTTCTGGGACATCCTCTAGGTTGGGGAGGAAAATGATAATCCCTCTTCGAGCCCCGTCCCACCACCAGCCCTTTGCCTTAAGTCAGATATCTCATCAGCATAGTACAGTCTATTTTGGGCCTGTATCTTTCTGGTACTGCCAGTCTTCCAAGCAGGGAGAGCTTTTCCTTGAGATTCTTGAGCGTCTTTGGTCAAGCTACTTTTTCCCCGTCTCCCTCCTAGAACCAAGCAAAATTTGACACTAATGTACCTGAAAATTATCGGCTGTCTCTCTCACCTTCTCTTTCCCTCTCCCTCCTCTCTCCATCCCATATTCTCCCTCCATCTCTCCCTCTCTCAGGGCTCAGCTCCAGCTCTGGAGGAGGAAAAATAAAAACATGACACTAATGGACTTCTCCTGTTCTCATTTCAGGGGAACAGCAGCATCCCATGCATATCCAACCATCTGACTTCGGATCCATTAGCGACATCTTGCTCTGGGTAAGGAGTTGTGTGGTTTCTCTCGTCTCTTCCTCTCCTCCATTAAGCATGATACTTCCACCCCCAACTGGCATTTTTCAAACTGACCCAAGTACAGCAGGTTCTTTTATTCTTCAAGGAGTCAAATGTGCTAACATTTCCTGAGCTGGCTGCCAGCGTGGCATCTCCGAGGCAAAGGGCGAGGACTTTTTTTGAGATGTCTATTTCTAGTTACTCACCACCCGGGCAGCTGAATGGACGAAAGGGGAGCAGGGGTCCCAATGGCCCCTGTGAGGGGGAGACCAGCCGCTATCCTTCACAGTCCTTGGAGGAGGCCTCTTAATTTGCTCTGCTGTTTCATTCATTCATTCATTCAATTGTATTTATTGAGCGCTTACTGTGTGCAAAGCACTGTACTAAGAGCTTGGGAGAGTGCAATACAACAACAAACAGACACAGTCCCTGCCCGTAATGAGCTCACAGTCTAGAAGTCTAGTGTTTAGGCTAGTGTCATCAGCTCTGGTTCTCATTTTAGAAAACTTTCCCCATCCAACCGCTCCGAGGTCCTGTGGAAATTAGTGCCAATTAATGAGCCCGATTTTCCCCTTGGGAGACTCAGAAGGGTGCTAATTCTGAGTCTGCTTATGTCTCTTCTTCCCACTGGCCAGGATCGCTGCTCGAGCCAAAGCCCAACAGGTAGAGGTGTCAGCAGGCACAAATCACGAAAACAAACACACACACACACACACACACACACACACACACACACACACACGAGCATGGAGATTTTCAGCCCACACATTTTGCTTCTATACTACCTCGATCTTGTCTATCTCACAGCCAACATCTCCCCCCTGCCCTGCCTCTGGCCTGGAATGCCCACCCTCTTCAAATCCTTCTATAGCCCAGCCCTCTTTCTCCAGCCCAGCCCGCATGCTAATCTCCTCACTGTGCCTCGTACTCGCCTGCCCCACCATCAACCCCCGGCCCATGTTCTCCCCCTGGTCTGGAATGCCCTCCTTCCACACATCCGCCAAGCTAGCTCTCTTCCTCCCTTCAAAGCCCTACTGAGAGCTCACCTCCTCCAAGAGGTCTTCCCAGATTGAGCCCCCTTTTTCCTCTCCCCCTCCCCATCCCCCCAGCCCTTCCTCCTTCCCCTCACCACAGCACCTGTATATATGTTTGTACAGATTTATTACTCTATTTATTTTACTTGTAAGTATTTACTATTCTATTTATTTTGTCAATGATGTGCATCTAGCTTTACTTCTATTTATTCTGATTACTTGACACCTGACCACATGTTTTGTTTTGTTGTCTGTCTCCCCCTTCTAGACTGTGAGCCTGTTGTTGGGTAGGACCATCTCTATATGTTGCCAACTTGTACTTCCCAAGTGCTTAGTACAGTGCTCTGCACACAGTAAGCGCTCAATAAATACGATTGAATGAATGAATGAATGAATGAATGACAAACAATGATTTTTCCCACCTTCAGAGACTTCTGGAAGGCACATCTCCTCCAAGAGGCTTTCCCTGACTGAGCTCTCATTTCCTCCTTTCCCACTCCCTTCTGTGCCGTTCTGATTTGCTCCCTTTATTCACTCCTCCCTCAGCCCCACAGCACAGCATAGGTCCATAGCTGTCATTTGTTTATTTATATTAATGTCTGCCTCCCCCTCTAGACTGTGAGTTCATTGTGGCTGGGAATGTGTCTGTCAACTCTGTTGTACTGTACTCCCCCACGAGCACAGTAAGTGCTCAATAAATATGATTGATTGAACACAACAGAGCCACCGAAGACAGCATGATCTATAATAATTTAATATGATGGAATTTATTAAGCACTTACTATGTGCAAAGCATTGTTCTAAGCACTGGGGAGGATACAAGGTGATCAGGTTGTCCCATGTGGGGCTCACAGTCTTCATCCCCATTTTACAGATGAGGTAACTGAGGCCCAGGGAAGTTAAGTGATTTGCCCAAAGTCACACAGCTGCCAAGTGGCGGAGCCAGGATTTGAACCCATGACCTCTGACTCCAAAGCCCGTGCTCTTTCCACTGAGCCACGCTGTGGACTAAGAGCAGAAAACCTGGGATCTAGTCCCAGTTCTAACACTGGCCTGCTGTGTGACTTTTGGCAACTCACCTAATCTATCCAGGCCGCAGTTTCCTCTTTGAAAAACGAGGATAATCATACCAACTGCCTCTCCAGATCCTCAAAGAATGTCGTGAGGATAAAATGAGATCATTTTGACATTGTAAGCTCCACTAGATTGACTGTAGAGTGTAGATGGATTGATTGTAATAATAATAATTAGGGTATTTGCTAAGCGCTTACTTTGTGCCAGGCACTGTAAAATAATAATAAATAATTATGGTGTTTGTTAAGCACTTACTCTGTGCCAAGCACTGTACTGAGTGCTGAGGTAGATACAAGGTGATCAGGTTGTCTCATGTGGGGCTTACAGTTTCAATCCCCATTTTACAAGTGAGGGAACTGAGGCACAGAGAAGTGAAGCGACTCGCCCAAGGTGACACAGCAGACAAGTGGTGGAGGCGGGATTAGAACCCATGACCTTTTGACTCCCAGGCCCGTGCTCTAGCCATTATGCCACACTGCTTCCCCTAGTAGTACCTCATTGCATTATATTGCAGATTATAGATCTAGCTCTACTAGGTGGTAAGGTCTAAGAGGGCAGAGAATGTTTCTGTTAACTCTTGTATCTCCCAAGCACTTAGTTCACTGCTCTGCACACACTAAGCATTCAGTAAATGCCATTTATTGATTAATCAACTGATCATTGATAGGAATGTGGTTGGGCGGAAAAAAAGGGCTTTTCACAAAAAGGTACGTATCTTTTTTTCCCACCCCTTTCCCTAGTCCTTCTCTCCCACTGCCTGCCTCCCATTGCCTGTCAGAAGGTCTCCTACAACAGAAAGATCTTGCTCTACAGTTCCTAGCAAAACTTCTCTTAACGTAGCAATCTCCTTGGCAGGGGAAAAAAACAACAACTGATTAAATGGGTTGATTCCCAAAGCTAAGATGTTAATCTAGTGTAATAATAATAGTGGCATTTGTTAAGGGCTTTCTATGTGCCAGGCACTGTACTAAATGCCGGGGTGGTTACGAACAAATCTGGTTGGACACAGTCCCTGTCCCATGTGGGGCTCAAAGTCTCAACCCCCATTTTCCAGATGAGGTTCCTAAGGCCCAGAGAAGTGAAGTGACTTGCCCAAGGTCGCACAGCAGACTTGTGGTGGAGCCAGAATTAGAACCTGAGTCTTTCTGAGTCCCAAGGCCGTGCTCTATCCACTAGACCATACTGCTTCCCCCTCAGATCTTCAAACACTCACCCGAGGGCTTTCTGGCCAGTGCCCTAGGCTGCAATCAATCAGTGGCATTCATTGAGCATTTACTATGTGCAAAGCACCTTAGTAAGTGCTTGGAAGAGCACAATACAGCAGAATTAGCAGACACTTTCCCTGCCTGCAATGAGCTTACAGTCTAGTGAGGGAGACAGACATTACTATAAATAAATAATTTATAGATATCCACATCCAGAAGTTGGTGGTCAGAGCTGGTGGCCACCATTGTTTTAAAGAAGTCACTACTGTCCCACATGGAGAGGAACCATGAACCCTTCGGTGGTGGGGGTGGAATAATGCTATTGGAATGGAATAATAGAATAATAATAATATCTGGTGTTTGTAGAGCAATCTTATTTTTCCAGAGCACTTTTAGCATCGATTCCCTAATTTTAGCCCCCATCAGCCCTGTGAGGTAGGAAGAAGCAGGTAATCTTAGCCCCATTTTACAGATGAGGAAACTGAGGCCGAGAGAGATTAAGTGGCCTACCCATGTTAACACTGCAAGCCAGTGACGGAGTTAGAATTAGAGCCCCAGTCTCCAGACTCCTACCTTCCTGCTCTTTCTATTAGTCCACATGAGGTAGACTGTTGGAAGCCACAGCACCTGAGTTTGCTCAGACAGCTTCGAGGAAATAGTCCTCTCCTGAAAGCAAAATATACAGACAGTCTCTTTACAAACAGGCCTATGTAAATAGGGTCCTTTTCCCTGTGGTTGCAGACTGTGAGCTCTGAGTGGGCAGGGAATGCATCTACCGACTCTATTACATTGTTATATTGTTCTCCCAAGCTCTTAGTAGAGTTATTATTCATTCATATTTATTGAGCTTTTACTGTTTGCAGAGCACTGTACTAAGCACTTGGGAAGTACAAATCGGCAACATATAGAGACGGTCCTTACCCGACAATGGACTCACAGTCTAGAAGGGGAAGACAGACACACATTAAGTGCCCAATAAATATGATTGATTGATTTCCTGTAAGATCCTTGAAGGCAGGGATTATGCCAACTACCTGTATTGTACTCTCCCTAGCGCTTAATACGGTACTATGCACAAAGAAAGCATTCAGTAAATGCCATTGATTGATTGTTTGATTCCACTTCCTTGTTAGTGTAGTGGTTAGTATCCCTGTCTGTCACATGGGAGACCAGGATTCATCCTGAAGCAGCATGGCCTATCAGATAGAGCACAAGCTGGCAGTCAGAAGGACCTGGGTTCTAATCCTGGCACCTCCACTTGTTTTCTGTGCAATTTTGGACAAGTCACTTCACTCCTCTGTGCCTGGGTGACCTCACCTGTAAAATGGAAATTAAGACTAGGAGTCCCATGTGGGGCCGGGATTGTGTCCAAACTGATTAGCTTGTATCTATCTACCCCAGCTGCTTAGAAAAGTGCTGGACACATAGTAAGCGCTTAAAAAGTACCATCATCGTCAGCATCATTATTATTATCATCGCTTAGATTTGCGACCCCTGCTGATGTCTCTGCTCCAAGAGTCCATCTGTGCCTGACTGAACTGGCCAGGTGAGTCAGTACACGGGGACACCGCACTGTCCGAGAGGCTTCACGTCATTTTGTGTTGTTTCACCTGTCCGCCTTGCTGGCAGTCTCCCCGCTTCTGCGCACCAAACGGCAGCTGCTTGGCCATCCTGCTGGCCTGCAGTCTCCTCACATGTCACGCCCAGTGGAGTTGTGTTGTAACAAGCATCACTTCAATGTCGGGAGACTGGGCTGCATTCCAAGACCTATGATTGGTGATCCTGCCTGCCATTACATGGCCGGTACCTCACGGGCTACCTCATGGGCTCTGAGCATCTCAGCAGCCCGGCAGAGAAACGCATTACTTACCCTGACCAGGCTTGGAGCTAGAAAAGGTGTTGAATATTGAGACGTAAATGGCAGGATGTCCTCGAGAAAGGAGCGGCTCTGCTGGAGCTGAAGGTTCATTCATTCAATCATATCTATTGAGCGCTTACTGTGTGCAGAGCACTGTACTAAGCACTTGGGAGAGTACAATGCAACAATAAATAGATATATTACCTGCCCACAGTGAGCTTGCAGTCTAGATGGGGAGACAGACGTTTATATAAATAAACAAATTACAGATATGTACAGAAGTGCTGTGGGGCTGGGAGTGGGGAGGAATTAAGGGAGCAAGTCAGGGAGATGTAGAAGTGAGTGGGAGAGGAGGAAAGAAGGATTAGGCAGGGAGGGCCTCTTCATTCATTCATTCATTCAATCATATTTATTGAGCGCTTACTGTGTGCAGAGCACTGTACTAAGCAGTTGGGAAGTACAAATCGGCAACATGTAGAGACGGTCCCTACCCAACAACGGGCTCACAGTCTAGAAGGGGGAGACATACAACAAAACAAAACAAGTAAATAAGTAAACGGGTGTCAATGTCACCAGAATAAACAGAATTATAGCTATATACACATCATTAATCAAGGCCAGGCTCCTGGGGCCTGAATCAGGTGATCATGTCAGCAGAATATTTGTGGGAATGGCTATTTAGATGATGAATTACCTGTAACTGAGAACACATCTGTCTCCCCAGCTACATTGCAAGGTCCTTCAGGGCAGAGATGGGGTCTACTTATTCTACTGTTCTCTCCCAAGCCTTCAATAAGGCTTTGAAGGCGGGAGAGAGTGATATTTGTGGATTTGAGGAGGGAGGGCCTTCCAGAGGCAGAACATGGGTGAGGGGTCAGCAGTGAGATAGACGAAATCGAAGTACAGTGAGAAGGTTAGCATTAGAGGAGCCAAGTGTGTGGGCTGGGTTGTACTAGGAGAGTAGCAGGGTGAGGTAGAAGGGGGCAAGGTGATTGAGTGCTTTAAAGCCAATGGTGAGGATTTTGTTCGATGTAGAAGTGGTCAGACAACCACTGGAGGTCCTTGAAGAATGGGGAAACATGTCCTAAATGTTTTTGTAGAAAAGTGATCTGGGCAGCAGAGAGAAGCTTGGAAGTTCTGAGCGGTCAGCGAGTTAGATTCAGCCGGTCTTAGACCTTGGAGGCCATCTGGTTTGGGAGGCATGGGAGGAGAATAGCACATCACCTCTCTCTGCCTCAATTGCCTCATCTGTAATTGGCACTAAATCCCCCTCCCTCCGATTTAGACCATGAGCCCCAAGTGGGACAGGGTCTGTGTCCAACATGATAAACTTGTATCTCTCCCAGGGTTTAGAAATGTGCTTGATACAGAGTAAGGCTTAACGAATACCACAGAATGAAATAAAAAGGACCCCTCTTCTACTCTACAACTTCAGCCAAAGCAGGGGACTGAGTGAGAGTGGTCCAGCTAGTAGCACTCCGGACAATTTGGGGGTACTATGGCCAGAGGGGGAGGAGTGGAAACGGGATGCGGGGGGAATCCATCATGAATACTGTTCTCCTACTGTTTGGGGCTCTCCTTGTTGGAAGGATCAACTACTGCAGCGTGGATGGGCCGTCCCCCTACCCACAGTCACAGCTTTTCAGACACCCAATAAAAGAAAAAAAAAAACATTAAAAATGTATTTGAAAAAGGATTTGCTTGCTTTTGCATCCTTCTCTTGGAGACTCCTCCATCGACACAAATCAACCCCCAAAAGGGCCTAGAAAACCCTTTAAAACAGAGTGATTTTGACCCCTAAGTGGGATTTAAGTTATGTAGAATAATTGCTCTTAATCATAACAGCATCTCTTTACCCCATTCAGCATCGCCTGCCTTCCAGAAGTGGGGTTATTAGAGGGAAAAGAAGGCATTTTTTTCACATGCGTTCATGCTCTATTGGTCACCGAGGGACTCCCTGAAGGGTCAGTGGTCCCTTTCCTTTCAGAGGGGGAGATGGAGGGTAGAATAAAGCATTCAGAGAGATGATCTGTGATCACACAGTCCAAGTTAGCTGTATTACCTGACTCATTCTTCCAGTGGTTGGAAAACTGTGGTGAAAGTAGTGCTTTTGTGCTGAATCAACTGCCTCCCAAGCAGTGACCCAGAGCAGTGAACAACAGGAAAGTTCTGGTTGTCTGTCTGTAGCTTGTTTGCCCTGGCCTGCAGAGATTAAGGTGAGTGATTGTTTTACTTCTTTTTTTGGGCCTGGGAATGCAATGAGGAATGGATTAGGAATGTGTCTGTTATACTGTCATAGCGTATTCTCTCAAACATGTAGTATAATGCTCTGCACACAGTGAGCACGCAATAAATACAATTGACTGACTGACTCTGTGCCTCAGTTTCCTCATCTGTAAAATAGGGACTAATCCTATTCCCATTGCATTCCCATTCCCAGGAGGAATGTATTCCTCTGGGAATACAGAGGAAAACTACAGAAACTGCCTGAGGGAACAATAATTAATAATAATAACTATGGTACTTGTTAAGCGCTGATACTATGTGCCAAGTGGACGGAGCTTGGGACAGAGTGGTCAGAAGACCTGGGTTCTAAGCCTAGCTCTGCTTCGGATCTGTTATGTGACCTCAGACAAGTCACTTTACCTCTCTAGACCGTTTTCTTGGCTGTAAATTGGGAGTCAAATAGTCAGACGGTAAACTCACCTGGCTGGGCAGCAGCAGCATGGGAGAATCAAGGGTGAAGACTCAAGGTTACTGCATGGAAGAAGACAATGGTAAACCATTTCTGTATTTTTACCAAGAAAACTCTCTGGATCCACTACCAGACGATTGTAGATGGAGGTGGAGCGTTCTGGGAGAGATGTGTCCATGGAGTCGCGATGGGTTGGAGACAACTCAGTGGCATACGATGAGCCCATGTGGGGCAAGGATTGTGTCAGAGCTGACAACTTTGAATTAACCCGGCACTTGCCACATAGTAAGTGTGTACTGAATGCCGTATCATTATTTTAATCACTGCTCTGCACCCCTCTGCTGTGTAACCTTGGACAAGTCACTTAGTCTTTTTTGTGCCTCAGTTTCCTCGTCTGTAAAATGAGTATAAGATACCTGCTCTCATTCCCCCTTAGACTGTGAGCCCCCTGTGGGGCTGAGACTGCCTGAACTGATGAGCTGGGTATCAATTGCAGCATTTAGCACAATGCTTTGCTGCATGGTATGCATCTCCCCAACTCTAGACTGCAAGCTCAATGTGGGCAGAGAATGTGACTGTTTATTGTACTCTCCCAAACACATAGTACAGTGCTCTGCACAAAGTAAGCACTCAATAAATAAGATTGAATGAATGAATGAATCTGATAGCATAATAATTATGCATCTTAGAACCACAGAGAACAGAATACTGGGACAGCATGTAGAGGTTTCCCTGGTATATGTAGAGAAGCGGCATGGCCTTGTGGAGAGAACACGAGCCTATGAGTCAGAAGGCTCCTCTACTTGTCTACTGTGTGACCTCGAACAAGTCACTTCACTTCTCTGTGCCTCAGTTACCTCATCTGCAAAATGGGGATTAAGGCTGTGAGCCCTGAGACAGGGACTGTGTCCAATCTGATTTGCTTGAGTCCAGCCCAGCACTTAGTTCAGTGCCAGGCACACAGTAAGGTTTTAACAAATACCACAATTATTATTATTATTACAATTATTATTATGACAGCCAGGAGGTCTAGGCAAGGATTTGCTTGGACCCTTGTCTATTTCAAAGTCATCTGCTTGCTATCCTTTGATTTTTGCTCTTGTGATTTTCAGGTTTTTTTCTTTCCTCTACCTCTTCTCCCCTGCCCACGATTCCTGATCCAGATCCCTGCCACCAGAAGTGAAGCAGCAATGACCATTAGTGACAAGAACTTTCAAAGCAGTTTAAACCCAAAGGACTTGTGAGACCAATCTCTATCAAATTTTAATCGGCTTGCTACTTGGATGGTAAACTCTTACTAAGGAAGGTGGTTTGTAAGAAGAAAGTGGAATCTATGCATGACCTGGAGGAAAGAACCTGGGCCTGGGTTCTAATCCTGGCTCTGCCAATTGCTTGCTGGGTGACCTTGGGCAAGTCACTTAATTTCTCTGTGCCTCAGTTTCCTCAGCTGTAAAATAGAGATTAGATACCTGTTTTCCCTCCTAGACTGTAAGCTTGTTGTGGGAAAGGAATATGTCTGTTACATTGTTCATGGCGTCGCTATGGCCCGGAGATGACTCGACGGCATAAAACAACACAAGACCCTAGGGCTTAATACAGTGCACACAGTAGGCACTTAACAGAGACCACCATTATTACCCCAACTTATATTGGCATTGCGGAGGCAATCAATCAATCAATCAATCAATCATATTTATTGAGCGCTTACTGTGTGCAGAGCACTGTACTAAGCGCTTGGGAAGTACAAGTTGGCATTCCAGGCCCGGGGGATGACATGGGCCAGGGGTCGACGACGGGACAGGTGAGAACGAGGCACGGTGAGGAGATTAGCGGCAGAGGAGCGGAGGGTGCGGGGTGGGCTGGAGAAGGAGAGAAGGGAGGTGAGGTAGGAGGGGGCGAGGTGATGGACAGCCTTGAAGCCCAGGGTGAGGAGTTTCTGCCTGATGCGCAGATTGATTGGTAGCCACTGGAGATTTTTGAGGAGGGGAGTAACATGCCCAGAGCGTTTCTGGAAAAAGACAATCCAGGCAGTGGCGTGAAGTATGGAGGCAACAGCTTGGGGTCCACTAAGGAGAGCTAAAGAGACCGTTTGCATTTATGTTTTTTCCTCCCCGCTCCCCAGCCTGGAGGACTCCTAACAACCAAGAAGGCTCCAAGGAGGAGGTGAATCTCAAATCATTCCATTCTGCTGCTCACTAGCTGCACCAATGGGATTTGATTGAGCTAGAATGAGACTGATTTGGGGGGATTGCCCCTGGCGTAACTCCCACCCCTCCCCAGGCATTGGTGGATTGAGTTGCCACGAATCTGGGTCTGGGCCACCTGAAGCATTTGCTCTACTTCCTGTTAGATCCTTCCATTATTCATAAATCATTTGTATCCGCCTGCCACCCCTCACATTAAATTGTGTACTCCCTGAAGGAAGGGAATAATAGTAATAATAATTATGGTATTTGTTAAGTGCTTACTATGTGCCAGGCACTGTACTGTCGTGGGTTTTAATCCTGGCTCTGCCACTTGTCTGCTGTGTGACCCCGGGCAAGTCACTTAACTTCTCTGTGCCTGTTACCTCATCTGTAAAATGGGGATGAAGACTGTGAGCCCCACATGGGACAACCTGATTACCTTGTATCTACCCCAGCACTTAGAACAGTGCTTGGCACATAGTAAGTGCTTAACAAATACCAACATTATTATTATTATTACTAGGCACTGGGATGGATACAAGCAAATCCGGTTCTTCACAGTCCCTATCCCACATGGGGCTCACAGTCTCGCTCCCCATTTTACCAGTGAGGTAACTGAGGCCCAGGGAAGTGACATGGCTTGCCCAAGGTCACACAGCAGACAAGTGGCAGAGCGGGGATTAGAATGCATGATCTACTGACTCCCAGTCCTGTGCTCTAGCCACTATCTTTTCTCCTGTTCAAATCTGCAACGGCTTAGTAAAGTGCTTAGCACTCTGTGAACACATAATAATAATAATAATGATAATAATAATAATAATAATGATAATAATAATAATGATAATAATAATATGTGCCAAGCACTGTCCTAAGCACTGAAGTAGGTACAAGTTAATTAGGTTGGATCCAATCCCTGTCACACTCTTAATTCCCATTTTACAGATGAGGTAACTGAGGCCCAGAGAAGTAAAGTGATTTGCCCTAGGTCACACATCAGATAAGTGGCAGAGTTGGGATTAGAACCCAGGTCCTTCTGATTCTGAAACCTGTGCTCTATCCACTAAACCACGTTGTTTCTCAATTAAATTGAATTAAATAGATTAATAGATGGATTAATTAGGGACCCTCCAAACCTTCAGAGGAGAAGGAATAAAAATGCCCAGAAAGCAAACAAGGGGTAGTTGTGACCTGACTCAACTGCTCTCAAAGAAGGGAGAAGCAGCTACTAAAGCCTTGGCTGAAAAGATTGAGTCCTGAGGGCCAGCTGCCAAAAGTTTCTAGTTGTCTCAGTTCCAGGTGGAAATTACAGAATAAGTTTCCAAGAAGGCATCCAAAGAGTGGCCAGAGATCACAAAATTTGTTTATTTTGGTCTTAACTGTCCATTTCAGGAGCTAAACTAACTTGTTTTCACCAAATAACCTATTTCCTGTTGACAGGAATTCAATTACAGTGTTGCTCAGTGGAAAGAGCCCGGACTTTGGAGTCAGAGGTCATGGGTTCAAATCCCAGCTCTGCCAGTTGCCAGCTGTGTGACTTTGGGCAAGTCAGTTAACTTCTCTGTGCCTCAGTGACCTCATCTGTAAAATGGGGATGAAGACTGTGAGCCCCACGAGGGACAACCTGATCATCTTGTAACCTCCCCAGCACTTAGAACAGTGCTGTGCACATAGTAAGCGCTTAATAGATGCCATTATTATTATTATTATTATTATTATTATTAATTACCCCTGAACACACCCCAGAACACACTTATCAGCTTCTAGGTTATCATCTTCCCCTCTTCTTCCCCTTATTTTTCTTTTTTTCTTTTGTTCCTGGCAGTTCTTAATATAATAATTAAAAGCAAAGGATAGTGTGTGCGTGTGTTTGTGTGTGTGTGTGTGCAAAAACCAAGGTCACACAGGAGACAAGTGGCAGAGCTGCAACTCAAACCAGGTCTCTCAATTCTTAAGATTCATGGGCTTTCCACTAGATCTCCCTGCTGTGCTTTTGAACTCGCTGTTCACAGTGCCTGGTGCTGGATTATTTATGTTTCGTTTTGGAGGGGTTTGGGGGCCGGGGGGTTGGGGGGTTGTTTCTGTGTCTCACAATTCTTACAGAGCTCCTGCTTGAGAAGAGCCCCGCTTTTCTTGAATGTGTGTTGTCCTACTGATCCACTCACAGCAACTGACTCTCAGTTGTTGCTGTGTTGTAGAGAAGCAGTGTGGCTTACCATGTGTAGAGCACTGTACTAAGTGCTTGGGAGAATACAATGTAGCAATAAGCAGAGCATTCCCTGCCCACAGTGAGCTTATGGTCTAGAGGGGGAAACAGACATTAATATAAATAAATAAAGTACAGGTGAGGAAATAAATGTTGTGGGGCTGAGATGGGGAATGAATAAAGGAAGCAAGTCAGGGTGTCGCTGAAGGGAGTGGGAAAAGAAGAAAGGAGGGCTTAGTCAGGGAAGGCCTCTTGGACGAGTTGGGCCTTCAATAAGGCTTTGAATGGGGGGAGAGTCATTGTCTGTCGGATTTGAGGAGGGAGGGTGTTCCAGACCAGTGGCAGGATGTGGGCGAGAGGTCGGTGGTGAGATAGATGAGAAGGAAGCACAGTGAGAAGGTTAGCATTTAGAGGAGCAAAGTGTGTGGGCTGGGTTGGAGTAGTAGAGTAGTGGGGAGAGGTAGGAGGGGGCAAGGTGATTGACTGCTTTGAAGGCAATGATGAGGACCATGACATCGCAAGTACGATAGCTAGAAATAAACTATCCTTTGTAACCTTCCTATATCCTTCAAATATTACTCCCTGCCCGGTGGAATTTCATTATAGCAAAAGCCCTTCGGCTGAAACAACGAACGTAATGGGAAACCTATTAACAATTTATTAGTGAAACAGACGTTTTCCATTTTGGAATGGTCCCGGTGGATTTATACTATACTCTATCTCTTCCTCTTCTTTCGCACTCACCCCGCCTCCTGCTTCTTCCACCCTACTTCTCACCACACGCCTCCACGGTAATGAATTCAGGAGCCTCTTCTATTTTGTTGGTCATTTTGTTGGGGGAAGCAGCATGGCATAGTGGATAGAACACAGGCCTGGGAGCCAGAACGTCTGACCTCGGCTCAGCCACTTGTCTGCTGGTGACCTTGGGCAAGTCACTTCACTTCTCTGGGCCTCGGTTACCTCATCTGTAAAACGGAGATTAAAACTGTGAGTTAGACAGGGACTGTGTCCAACCTGATTTGCTTGTATCCACCCCAGCCCTTAGTACAGTGCCTGGCACATAGTAAGCGCTTGACAAATACTATTATTATTATTATTACTGTTATTACGATGGTGGTTTGAAAGGCTACCAGGTATTATGTGCTCCGCACTTCAAACCTTCTCTGCATAGCCATCCCAGTGACAATGAGTGGATTGGCACAGCCCAATCCAAAAAATAGAAACAGAAATAACAATTGTGGTATTCAGCACTTACCATGTGCCAAGTACTTTACAAAATGCTGTATAGGATACAAGATAATGAGGTTGGGCACAGTCCCTGTCCCATATGAGGTTCACAGTGTAAGAAGGATGTGTAACAGGTATTTTATCCCTGTTTTACAGATGAGGTAACTAAGCAGCATGGCATAGTGGAAACATCCCGGGCTTGGGAGTCAGAGGACATGGGTTCTAATCCTGACTCTGCCACTTGTCTGCTATGTGACCTTGGGCAAGCCACTTAACTTCTTTGTGCCTCAGTTACCTCATCTGTAAAATGGAGACTAAGACTGTGAGCTCCACGTGGAACAACCTGATTACTTTGTATCTACCCCAGCACTTCGAACAGTGCTTGGCACATAGTAAGCGCTTAACAAATACCTTTTTTTTAAGGCACATAGAAGTTGAGATTTCCCCAGGTCACACAGGAAACCAGAGGTGGAGGCAGAATTAGAATCCGGGTCTTCTGATTCCCAAGCCCATACTCTTTCCACTAGACCATGCTAGAAGTGAAAGGTAGAGAATATATCTGATTGAGATAGACTGAGTTAGACTGTGAGCCCACTGTTGGGTAGGGACTGTCTCTTTATGTTGCCAATTTGTACTTCCCAAGCGCTTAGTACAGTGCTCTGCACATAGTAGGCGCTCAATAAATACGATTGATGATGATGATGATGATGGAGTTAATAATAATAATAATAACAATAATAATAATAATAATAGTATTTGTTAAGCATTTACTATGTGCCAAACACTGTTCTAAACACTGGGGTAGATAACAAGGTAATCAGGTTTACCTCAGCCCTAGCATCACCACTAGACTGTAAGCTCATTGTGTGTGGAGAATGTGTCTGTTATTTCATTATATTGCACTCACCCAAGCACTTAGTACAATGCTCTGCACACAGTAAGTGCTCAGTGAGTATGATTGACTGACTAACCACTACTGAAAAAGCAACTGAATCCTCTCAGTCCATCAAACAATAATATTTCCTGACCACCTACTGCATTATTTATTTATATTAATGTCCTTCTCCCCCTCTAGACTGTAAGCTCATTATGGGCAAGAAATGTGTCTTGCTAATCTATTGTAGTTTCTCATCCATTCTTTCAATCGTATTTATTGAGCACTTACTGTATACAGATCACTGTACTAAGCTCTTGGGAAGTATAAGTTGGCAACTTCTAGAGACAGTCCCTGACCCAACAACGGGCTCACAGTCTAGAAGGGGGAGACAGACAACAAAACAAATTAGCAAAATAAAATAAATAGAATAAATATGTACAAGTAAAATAAATAAATAGAGTAATAAATATGTACAGATTAATTTGTGTTGTGTCATCAGAACAAATAGAATTAAAGCTAATTCTCAAGTGCATAGAAGAGTACTCTGCACATAGTAAGTGCTCAATAAATACCATTAACTGATTGATTGATTGATTGACTGGTTAAGAGCATTGAATTAAGCACTTTGGGAGAGTACAAGAGAATTAGTAGGCACGATCCTTGCATCAAAGAGCTTACCATCTAGGGGAGAAAGATGCAAAAATCAATTACATCTAAGTGGAAATACAAAAGCATAAAGATGCATGGCACAGTGGAAAGAACACGGGCCTGGGGGTCAAGGGACCTGGGTTCTAATCCAGATCTGCCACTTGCCTGTTTGGTGACCTTGGGCAGGTCACTTGACTTCTCTATGCTTCAGTTTCCTCATCTTTAAAATGGGATGAAGTTCCGGTGCTCTCTTCCCCTTAGATTGGGAATCCCATGTGGGACAGGGACTGGGTCTGACCTGATTATTGTATCTCTATCCCAGTGTTGGCTATAGTGCTTGGCACCTAGCAAACGCTTAAAAAATCCCATTATTATTACTACTGCTACTACTACTAATGATAATAATAAATACGTACGTAAGTGTTGAGGCAGAAATCTGGGTTGAGTGTCCAAGGATTTACGGGATGCACTCAGGGGATTTCTATATGAAGAAAATGGTATCATCTACTCTCAGCTGATGGGAAGCTCCTTGAGGACAGGGGCCAGACCTGCTTAACCAGACCCCTAGAACAGCAGACAGAGCCCTGCTCCCTATGGTTGCCCAGTAATTACTGGTGGATGAGGATGAGGATAGAAGCATTAATCCTGGTTTTAAATGTGATCTGGAAATCAGTCAGGCATAGGAAAACTCATGAACTACCTAGGATTCTCCTTCCACCATTTCCCATTTCCGATAGAGCCTCTTAGGGATGGAGGGGAGGAAAGGAGGAGAAGGAGGAGGTTTTCAATTCCAGTTCTGCATTGGCCTGGAAGATTCTCCCATTTTCAGTAATGGTGGTAGAACCTTCCCAAATGGGAATATACTTTTTCAAGTTCCAGGAGATTGGGAGCTATCCAAGACCTTAACTATAGTGCTACCTACGTGAGGCTTTATCTAGTCTAAAAACACACGGGCACACACAGATACCCATGCACACAAACGCGGGAAAAAGAAAAATAGCCCATGATGTCCTCCTTTAAACCAACAAAATAACCCAAAACAGGGTTTGGTCTGTGTTCAGAGTCTGAATGAGGATTTTGGCCAGTTCTGATTTCCCAGCGACCATTTTCTTCTCTAATCTCTGCCCCTACTGTTTGCCATTAAGAGCAGGACTCCCACAAACCACACCGAGTTTCAGCAGGGAGGAAGAAAGCCACTTTACCAAAACAGGAAAGCGAGTGGCTCTGTGTCGGCAAACCGGCCACAATGGGACACAAAGGTAGGTAAATGAACAATAAATGTGGGTATAGCAGAGCTAAGGAGTCCTGTTCCATTGCATCACTTCAGCACTGCATGCTGGTTATTTGCTCTCTATATCATTTCCCCTCAGGGGTTTCAAAGAAATCAGCAAATCTCCCACATCAGAGCCACGAATACCTAGCAGAACTCATTCACACACAGCGGGAAATCTGGGGATTAATTGGAGGGGGGAATGTTGTGAATTCCAGAGAGTTCTTTCTTTCTGCCTCACAGCTGGTGGCAAGGGATATTGCTACATGAAAGCCGCCCTGTCAGTATCAATCATCATTACTTGTGCTGCTACATTCCAGAGAATGAATTGGCCTCATTGGTAACTCCACTGCTAGGTGATTATCACAGACAAGCCAAACTGAACCCCCGGTTCTACGGGCAGATTAATCAGAATTGGAGATTTTATAAAGACAAGAAACACCTCTGGTGTGGAAAGGGAAACAAAATGGTTGTGTTACTCTCTTCTTACCCATCTTCCAATTACTGCATGTGCCTACCGGAATTAAAGGGAAGTGGTTTTTCTAGAGAAGACAAAAGCGATCAACTCGAACCCTTCCTATTTTGTGTAGGGAAGTGTTTTTTTTTAAAGAAGACAAAAGCGATCAACTCGAACCCTTCCTATTTTGTGTGCCCTTACAATCAATCAATCAGTGGTAATTACTGGGTGCTGCCAGTCTATCCCATCTGCTTCTTTCTTTCTTTACTCCCGGTCCTTGGTGGGAGCCCAGTTGACTTCCCATCCATAATAGTGATTATGGTGTTCATTAATTGCTGCAGCAGAAAGAAGATGATAGGATTGAATCAATCACTGGCATTTATGAAGTGCTTACTGTGTGCAGAGCATTGTACTGTGTGCGTGGGAGAGTACAATGTAACAGAATTGTTAGGCAGGATCCCTGGCCACAAGGAGAAGCAGCGTGGCTCAGTGGAAAGAGCACGGGCTTTGGAGTCAGAGGTCATGGGTTCGAATCCCGGCTCTGCCAATTGTCAGCTGTGTGACTTTAGACAAGTCTCTTGACTTCTCTGTGCCTCAGTTCCCTCATCAGTACAATGGGGAAGAAGACTGTGAGCCCCCTGTGGGACAACCTGATCGCCTTGTAATAATAATAATAATAATAATGATGGCATTTATTAAGCACTTACTATGTGCAAAGCACTGTTCTAAGCGCTGGGGAGGTTACAAGGTGATCAGGTTGTCCCATGGGGGGCTCATATTCTTTATCCCCATTTTACAGATGAGGTAACTGAGGCACAGAGAAGTTAAGTGATTTGCCCAAAGTCACACAGCTGACAAGTGGCAGAGCCGGGATTTGAAGCCATGACCTTTGACTCTAAAGCCTGTGCTCTTTCCACTGAGCCACACTGCTCCCCAGCGCATAAAACAGTGCTTTGCATGTAGTAAGCGCTTAATAAATGCCATTTAAAAAAAAGGAGTTTACAGACCAGAGGGGAGACAGACATTAAAATGAATTCCAGTTGGATATATAGGTAAATGGGGAGGGTACAGACAGAAGTGCAAAGGTGATCAAACAAAATCAATCAGTGGTAGTTACTGAGCACTGTACTAAGTGCGTGGGAAAGTACAATAGAATACAGTAGTAAAGGTGATGGTAGAGGTAGATGGAAGTTGATAGAGGTGATGCAGAACAGAGAGCTAATGGGGAAAGTGAGGCATCTTGGAAGAAATATAATAACGATGATAATAATAATAATGGTATTTATTAAGTGCTTATTATGTGCCAAGCACTGTTCTAAGTACTGGGATAGATACGAAGTTATCAGTTTGGACAGAGCCTCTGTCCCACATGGAGCTCACAATCTAAGCAGAAGGGAATAGGATTTAATCCCACAGTTTTGCAGATGAGGAAACTGAGGGGATAGAAGGGAGTAGAATTTAATCCCTCATTTTTACAGATGAGGAAACAGGTCCAGAGAAGATAAATGACTTGCCTACGGTCACATAGCAAACAAGTGGCAGAGCTGGGATTAGAACCAAGGTCCTCTAACTCCCAGGCCTGTGCTCTTTTCACTAGGCCACACTCCTTCTCTATGATTTTAGTAGGGCTTTGAAGATGAGGAGAGTGGTGGTCTGTCAGATTCATTCATTCAATCATATTTATTGAGCACTTACTGTGTGCAGAGCACTGTCCGAAGTGCTTGGAATGGGGAAGGAGTTCTAGGCCAGAAGAAAGATTCAGGGAGGGGGTCAGCAGTGAGAAAGATGAGATTGAGGCTCAGGGAACAGGCAGTCCTTAAAAGAGCCCAATGTGTCATCTGGATTGAAGCAGGAGATCAGTGAAGTAAGGTAGGAGGGGGAGAGCTGATTTAAAATCATGGTAAGGAGTTTCTAGGTAGATGGGCGGTCATTGGAAGGTTTTGATGGGTGATGAGACATGGATTTAGTTTTTTTTTTAGAGAAATGATTAAGGCAGCAGAATGACATATGGACCTGAGAGGGGAGAGACAGGAAGCAGGGAGGCCATGGAAGTGGCTGAGGCAGTAATTAAAGCATGCTATAAGGGCTTGGATCAGCATGGGAACAGCTTGGGTGGAGAGGAAGGGGTGATTCTAGAGATGTGAAGGTAGAGCCGACTGGATTTGGTGGCAGACTGAGTATAAGGGTTGAATGAGAGGGATAAGTTGAGGATAATGCCAAGGTTATGGTGGTGGTGGTGGTGTCTACAGCTATGGAAAAGTCCGGGGAAGCTAGGGTCTGGGTAGGAAGATGAGGAGTTCTGTGTTGGATATGTTGGGTTCGAGGTGTCGGCAGGACATCCAAGAAGAGAGGCCCTGAAATCAGAAGGAAACGGGAGACTGCAGAGAAGGAGAGAGATTGAACACATACCTTCTCCTACCTGGGTCTCACAGAGGGACAGAGAACAGGAATCTTATCCTCATTTTACAGATGAGGAAACAGAGGTACAGAGGGGTAAAGTGAATTTCCCTCAGTCACGCAGCAGGCAAGTGCAGCATGGCTTAGTGGAAAGAGCCCGGGCTTGGGAGTAAGAGGTCGTGGGTTCTAATCCCAGATCCACTACTTGTCATCTGTGTGACCTTGGGCAAGTCACTTCACTTCTCTGTGCCTCAGTTACCTTATCTGTAAAATGAGGATTAAGACTGTGAGCCCCACGTGGGGCAACCTGATAACCTTGTATCTACCCCAGCACTTAAAACAGTGCTTGGCAGATACTAAGAGCTTAACAAATATTATTGTTATTATTATTATTATTATTATTATTATTATTATTATTATTATTATGTGGCAGGGCTGTGTTGAGAACCTGGGTGTCGTGACACCCAGGCCTGTGAGGTTTTCACAAGGCATCACTGCCCTTCCATCTAGACTGTGTGGCTCAGTGGACAGAGCGCAGGCTTTGGAATCAGAGGTCATGGGTTCAAATCCCGGCTCCACCAATTTTCAGCTGTGTGACTTTGGGCAAGTCACTTAACTTCTCTGGGCCTCAGTTACCTCATCTGTAAAATGGGGATTAAGAATGTGAGCCCCTTGTGGGACAACCTGATCACTTTGTAACCTCCCCAGCACTTAGAAGAGTGCTTTGCACATAGTAAGTGTTTAATAAATGCCATTATTATTATTATTATTATTATCATCATCATCATCTAGACTTACCTTAGCTTAGCACCCCACTTCAGTCCCACTTCACTCTGTTGTCTGGATGATTTTGCTACGAAACCATTAAGTCCTTACATCCCCGCTCCTCAAGAACCAAACAGAAACTTTTTACCATTGACTTTATAGCACTCAGTCACCTTGTCCCCTCCTACCTTACCACTCTGATTTCTACTCCAGTCCAGCCCCAACACTTCACTTCTCTAATGCCAACTGAATCACTGCCATCTTATTTATCTTACTTTTTACCTCACTGCCAGCCCCTGGCCCACATCCTGCCTTTGGTTTGGACTTCCCTCTCACTTCACATCCGATAGATGATCACGCTCCTCACCTTCAAGACTATGTTAAAAGCACATCTCCTCCAGGAAGCCTTCCCTGACTAAACCTTCATTTCTCCCACTCATTCATTCATTCATTCAATCATATTTATTGAGCACTTACTGTGTGCACAGCACTGTAATAAGTGCTTCGAAAGTATAATTCAGCAATAAAGAGAGACAATCCCTGCCCATACTCCCTTCTGCATCACCCTTGCACTATGATTCACACTTTTCATTCTCCCCATCCTGAGCCCCACAGCATTTATGTCTATATCTGTAATTCATTTATTTATATTAATTCCCGTCTTCCCCTCTAAACTGAAAACTCGTAATGGACAGGTAACATGTCTACCAACTCTGTTCTATGGTACTCTCCCAGGCGCTTAGTAAAGTGCTCTGCACACAGTATGTGTTCAATAAATATGAATGATTGATTGGATTACCTGATCATCTCCTTCCCATCTACAAGTTCAGGCTCTGTTTTGCAGTGTTCCCAGTGGAGGAGTCCAGGAGATAATCTAGGATTTACTAGTTATTTTATCAGTCAACAAGACACTTGGAGATATAGGGAAAGCTGAGAAGTGTTTCCACTTCCTCTAGATGGGGAGGTAGAAGATGGAGGGTCCCAGTGTTTTAAACCCCATTAAGCGTGAACCATCATTCTGCCCCTTCTTGTGGAGATTTTCTCAGTGTTCGCCTCTGTGCTATTATTAATAACAATAATAATAATTGTGGTATTTGTTAAGCACCTACTATATGCCAGGCACTGTACTAAGCACTGGGGTGGAGGGTGAAGTGGGTAGAGCATGGGCCTGAGAGTCAGAAGGTCATGGGTTCTAATCCCAGTTCTGCCGCTTGTCTTCTGAGTGACCTTGGGCAAGTCACTTCGCTTCTCTGCACCTCAGTTACTTCATTTGTAAAATGGGGATCAAGACTGTGAGCCCCCTGTGGGACAGGGACTGTGTCCAACCTGATTTGGTTGTACTTCCCCCGGTGCTTAGTTCAGTGCCTGGAGCATAGTAAACACTTAACAAATATCATAATTATTATTATTATAAGCAAATAGGGTTGGACACAGTCCCTGTCTCATGTGGGACTCACACTCATCCCCATTTTACAGATGAGGTAACTGAGGCCCAGAGAAGTCAAGTGACTTGCTCAAGGTCACATGGCAGACAAGTGGTGGAACCCATGTTCTATCCACTCCGCCATGTTGCATTCCCCTCCCTCCCAAAACAACCTCCCTCTCCACATTCCCCAGCCCCTATCCCTTCCCTCCCTAAAATAAATCTTTGTAATCCAATCGGATTACAATCGGAGGTGGGGATAATCAGTGGCAGGACTCCTTCAGGCTTCAGAACCTTTGCCTTCAGGATGTCCTGCTCCCCCCACCGACAAAAGGTAGCACCCCCAAACTGGAGATAGAAAACAGATGGAGAAATAAACTAAACAACCCTCAAAGGTGAGAGATGGGCAAAGGGTCTGTTTCCATTTTTATGGGTTCAAAAATATTTTACCAGGCAGCCACGTCTGTACTGTCTCATTAAAATCCAAGTTCCGCCAGAGGCCAGGCTGTCTTCTGTCGAATCTACATGGGCGGTAGACTGGTCTGCGGGGAAGGACACGGAACTGGGCACTAGAAGACCTGGGTTCTAGTCCTAGCTCTGCCACTGGTCTGCTGTGTGACCATGGGCAAGTGACTTGGACTCTCTGGCTCTCTTCGTCCTCATGTTTAAAATAGAGGTGAGATCTCTGAACTTCCTGCCCTTTAGACTGTGAAGCTTGAGTGGGCCAGGGACTGTGTCTGATCTGTACTTGTACTTGTAACTTGTAACTTGTACTTCCCAAGCACTTAGTACAGTGCTTTGCACACAGTAAGCGCTCAATAAATACAATTGATTGATTGATTAATTGATTGATCTGTAAGCTCCTTGTGGGTAGAGACCACGTCTGTTAACTATTGTACTGGTACTTTCCCAAGCGCTCAAATGCAGTGCTCTGCACACAGTAAGTGCCCAAATAAATGCCACTGAGTGAGTGATTGATTACCTTGTTTCTACCTCAGTGTGAGCTAGTGGAAAGAGCGTGGGCCCGTGAGTCAGATGAGTCAAAGGTACTGGGTTCTAATTCTACCTCTGCCACTTGTGCGATATGTGACTCTGTGGGTAAGTCACTGCATTTCTCTGGGTCTCAGCTTCCTCATCTATAAAATGGGAATTCGATACCTCTTCTCCCTGCAATTAGACTGTGAGCCCCAAGTGGAACAGAAATAGGACCTGATTATCAATCAATCAGATTTACCGAATGCTTACAGTGAGTACAGCACTGTACTAAGCGTTTGGGAGAACACAATATACCAGAGTTGGTTGGCTGTTTTCACTCTACTCCAGCAAAAGTGCTCCACAAATACCACAGTTATTATTATTGTTATTGTTGTGTCCAATCAGAATATCTTGCATCTACCCTTTGTTTCAACTAATAATGTGTGCTTAGTAAATACCATAAAGACAAAATAGAACAGCAACAGGGATCTCTTTCCTATTCCTGAATTATTTGACCCTACTGGCCTCAGGGAGTTCTTTTCTTTTGCAAGTCTGAAGAGTTTGGGAGAGTTTGTTTGTGGTGCCAGAGAGCCTCCTTCATGAGCAATTGTGAGAAACACCACCTCCAAAGAGTGTTAAAACAATTCAGATTGTTGCAAAAACAGGAAGGAGAGATTTTCTCTTTCAAACTACTGTAGTGACTAGGTGTTGCATAAACAAAAATAAACACATATATTTAGGCATCTCACTGATTTTTTTTAAACTTTAGCATTCAAAGTTTCCCGCATTAGATTGTAAGCTCCTAGTGGTCAGGGATCCTGTCTACCAACTCTATTTTATTGCAAATAATAATAATAATATTAAGAAGCAGCGTGGCTCAGTGGAAAGAGCACGGGCTTTGGAGTCAGAGGTCATGGGTTCAAATCCCGGCTCCGCCACTTGTCAGCTGTGTGACTTTGGGCAAGTCACTTAACTTCTCTGGGCCTCAGTTACCTCATCTGTAAAATGGGGATTAAGACTGTGAGCCCCACGTGGGACAATCTGATCACCTTATATCCCCCCCAGCGCTTAGAACAGTGCTTTGCACATAGTAAGCACTTAATAAATGCCATCATTATTACTATGTGCCAGCCACTGTTCTAAGGGCTGGGGTAGTTACAAAATAATCCGGTTGATCACAATTCCTGTCTCACACAGGGTTTACAGTCTTAATCTCCATTTTGCAGATGAGGGAACTGAGGCACAGAGAAGTTAAGTGACATGCCCAAGGTCACACAGCAGACAAGTGGCAGAGCCTGGATTAGAACCCATGACCTTCTGACCCCCAGGCCCATGCTCTATCAACTAGTATAGTGCTTAGTACAGTGCTCTGCACACAGAAGTGTTCATTGCCTTCGATTGATTAAAAATGGATTCAAAGCCTCATTGAAGGCACATCTCCTCCAAGAGGCCTTCCCTGACTAAGTCGTCTTTTCCTTTTCTTCCATTCCCTTCTACCCCCTTGCATCACCCTGACTTGCCCGCTTTCTTCATCCACCCTCCCACCCCACAACACTTATGTACATAACCTTAATTTATTTGTTTATATTAACTTCTGTTTCCCCCTCTGTAAGCTCTTTGTGGGCAGGGAAGGTGTCTGTTATATTGTAATAATAATAATAATGATAGTTGTATTGTATTCATTCATTTATTCATTCAATCATATTTATTGAGCACTTACTGTGTGCAGAGCACTGTACTAAGCTCTTGGGAAGTACAAGTTGGAAACATATAGAGACGGTCCCTACCCAACAGCGGGCTCAAAGTCTAGAAGGAGGAGACAGACAACAAAACAAAACATGTGGACAGGTGTCAAGTCATCAGAATAAATAGAAGTAAAGCTAGATGCACATCACTAACAAAATAAATAGAATAGTAAATATGTACAAGTAAAATAAATAGAGTAATAAATCTGTACAAACATATATACAGGTGCTGTGGGGAGGGGAAGGAGGTAGGGCTGGGGGGATGGAGAGGAGAGGAATAAGGGGGCTCAGTGTGAGAAGGCCTCTTGGAGGAGGTGAGCTCTCAGTAGGGCTTTGAAGGGAGGAAGAGAGCTAGCTTGGTGGATGTGGGGAGAGAGGGCATTCCAGGCCAGTGGAAGGATGTGGGCCGGGGGTCGACGGCGGGACAGGTGAGAACGAGGCATGGTGAGAAAGTAAGCAGCAGAGGAGTGGAGGGTGCGGGCTGGGCTGTAGAAGGAGAGAAGGGAGGTGAGGTAGGAGGGGCTGAGGTGATGGAGAGCCTTGAAGCCGAGAGTGAGGAGTTTTTGCTTGATGCTTAGGTTAACTGGTAGCCACTGGAGATTTTTGAGGAGGGGAGTAACATACCCAGAGCGTTTCTGCACAAAGATGGTCCGGGCAGCAGCGTGAAGTATAGACTGAAGCAGGGAGAGACAGGAGGATGGGAGATCAGAGAGGAGGCTGATGCAGTAATCCAGTCGGGATAGGATGAGAGATTGAACCAACAAGGTAGCGGTTTGGATGGAGAGGAAAGGGCAGATCTTGGCGATGTTGAAGAGGTGAGATTGGCAGGTTTCGGTGACGGATTGGATGTGAGGGGTGAACGAGAGAGCAGAGTCGAGGATGACAACAAGGTTGTGGGCTTGTGAGACGGGAAGGGTGGTAGTGCCATCTACAGCGATGGGAAAGTCAGGGACAGGGCAGGGTTTGGGAGGGAAGATAAGGAGTTCAGTCTTGAACATATTGAGTTTTAAAAAATATGGAACGCTTCACAAATTTGTGTGTCATCTTGTACTCTCCCAAGTCATATTGTACTCTCCCAAGTGCTCAGTACAGTGCCCTGCACACAACGCTCAATAAATACAACTGAATAAAGGAATAATTCTAGTATTTATTAAGTGATTACTATGTGCCAGGCACTGCACTAAGCGCTGGGGTGGGCACAAGCAAATTGTACTCTCCCAAGAGCTTAGTACAGTACTGCACACAGTAAGTGCTCAATAAATACGGTTGATTGATAATCTATTCATCATCAATCATATTTATTGAGTGCTTACTGTGTGCAGAGCACTGTACTAAGTGTTTAAACTACCAGACTATTCAAACTACCAGACAGGTTGCCAGGTTTTTACTTTGGGCTGAATATTCAAACTTTTTGAAATAGGCATTTATGCAGTAATATTGTAGAGTTGGTGAGAGTCAAGCCTCTGGAAATTAGGAGATCTGGATTCTAGTCCTGGCCCTGCAATCAGGGAGCTGCCCTCTTGGCAGCAGTGGTAAAGTTTTCTGAGGAAGAATCCCCCCAGAGAGTTCTGTGAGGTGGACAGGCTCAGCAACAATCCTGACAAATAGTTGGCTAAACTGGCCAGTGAAGACTTCGGAGGCTACCAAGGCAACTAACTACCCAGTTCTGGAAATAAGGCTGTGGTCATTTTGGCTGTAAATCAACCAATCAATCAATGGTATTTATTGAGTGCTTACTCTGTGCAGAGCACCGTACTAAGCTCCCAGGAGAATACAAAACACAGAATTGGTATATTAATAATGTTGGTATTTGTTCATTCATTCAATTGCATTTATTGAGCGCTTACTGTGTGCAGAGCACTGTACTAAGCACTTGGGAAGTACAAGTTGGCAACATTTAAAGATGGTCCCTACCCAACAATGGGCTCACAGTCTTAAGCGCTTACTATGAGCCAGGCACTATGCTAATCACTGGGGTGGATACAAGTAAATATTATAAATTATTTATTGGTATTAATGTTTGTTTCCCCTTCTAGACTACAAGCTTGTTATAATAATAATATTAATAATAATGGCATTTGTTAAGCACTTACTATAATAATAATAATAATGGCATTTATTAAGCACTTACTATATGCAAAACACTGTTCTAAATGCTGGGGAGGTTACAAGGTGATCTGGTTGTCCCATGTGGGGCTCACAGTCTTAATCCTCATTTTACAGATGAGGTAACTGAGGCCCAGAGAAGTGAAGTGACTTGCCCAAAGTCACACAGCTGACAGGTGGTGGAGCTGGGATTTGAACCCATGACCTCTGACTCCAAAGCCCGGGCTCTTTCCACTGAGCCACGCTGCTTCCCCAGATGTGCTTCCCCAGAAGCACTGGGGGGGATACAAGGTAATCAGGTTGTCCCACATGGGGCTCACAGTTTTAATCCCCATTTTGCAGATGAGGTAACTGAGGCTCAGCAAAGTGAAGTGACTTGCTCAAAGTCACACAGCAGACAAGTGGCAGAGCCGGGATTAGAACCCATGACCTCTGATTCCCAAGCCTGGGCTCTTTCCAATGAGCCACGCTGTTATGGGCAGGGAGCCTGTCTATTAATTCTGTTGTATTGTACTCTCCCAAGCGCTTAGTACAGGTGCTCTGCACGGAGCAAGTGCTCAATAAATATCATTGTCTGATTGGTTGATTAGACATGTTCCCTGCCCATGGCGAGCTTTACAGTCTAGAGGGGGGAGGCAGACGGTGATATAAAATAAATAAATGATGTATATGTAAAGAAGTGCCGTGGGGCTGAGGGAAGGGGTGAATAAAGGGTTCAAATCCAAGTACCAGGGTGATGCAGAAGGGAGTAAATGGGAATTGGACATAAAAGTTCTTAATGGGCCCTTCACCATGCACTTGCAGCCCTATCCACTACGCCATTCATGCATTCATTCAATTGTATTTATTGAGCACTTACTGTGTAAAGAGCACTGCAGTAAGCGCTTGGGTAGTACAAGTCGGCAACATATAGAGATGGTCCCTACACAACAACGGGCTCACATGCCTTCTCACCCGATGTCCTCCACCCCTTAATGAGAGCATGCCTGGTGAAAACATTATTGTTATATTGCTGTATTGTACTCTCCCAAGTGCCTGGTTCAGTGCTCTGCACATGGTAAGCACTCAATAAGTACCACTGACTGGCTGACTGGCTGACTGATGAGAGGCTACAATGAACCCTTGAGCCCTTGCCCCTCCCAGCCCCACAGCACCTATATCCATAAGTGCTGAGAAGCAGTATGGCTCAGTGGAAAGAGCACGGGCTTTGGAGTCAGACATCATGGGTTCAAATTCTAGCTCCGTCAACTGTCAGCTGTGTGACTTTGAGCAAGTAACTTAACTTCTCTGTGCCTCAGTTACCTCATCTGTAAAATGGGGATTAAGACTGTGAGCCCCCCCATGGGACAACCTGATCCCCTAGTAACTTCCCCAGTGTTTAGAACAGTGCTTTGCACATAGTAAGTGCTTAACAAATACCATAATTATTATTATTATTATTATCTGTGATTTATTCATCTGTATTGATGTCTGTCTAGACTGATGTCCCTCTGGACTGCAAGCTTGTTGTGGGCAGGGAACGTGTCTGTTTAATAATAATAATGATGATGGCATTTATTAAGCGCTTACTATGTGCAAAGCACTGTTCTGAGCGCTTGGGAGGATACAAGGTGATCAGGTTGTCCCACGGGGGGCTCACATTCTTAATCCCCATTTTACAGATGAGGTAACTGAGGCCCAGAGAAGCTAAGTGACTTGCCCCAAGTCACACAGCTGACAATTGGTGGAGCCGGGATTTGAACCCATGAACTCTGACTCCAAAGCCCATGCTCTTTCCACTGAGCCACGCTGCTTCTCAGTGTTTATTGTTACACTGTCCTCTCCCAAGCGCTTAATACAGTGCTCTGTACATAGTAAGCACTCAATAAATACGATTAAATGAATGAATAACCCGCTCAAACTGTCCGGTGCTGCGGTTGATTCCTTTACCCAGATTCTCCTTCTGGAAGTCTCAGGATGGAGGCCCACCCTTCATGTTCGGCAGGAGAACTAATCCGAGGGACACTGGAAGAGATCCGGGCCCTTGAGGGGGGCTTCGGTGCTGCTGCCCACAGCCCATGGAGACACTTGGTAGCGTTGGGAAGGGTTCGCCACTCAAGCACACTGGTGCCTGTTTGGAAGTCTGCCCTGTGCGGTTCCAAAAAAACTTGTTTTCTTAGTTCAATTCCATTTTAAACACAGGACCCCGAGGGCCAGTATAGTGATGATAATTGTGGAATTGATTAAGCCCTTAATCAATAAGCAAGCTATGTCGTCTCCGGAAAGAAGATGATCTGGGCACGAGAGTTCAGGATGGGCTGAGACGATAAGAAGACGGAGGCTGGGAGACCGGTGAGGAGACTGATTGGAGAGATGAGTCGGGAGGTGATCAGAGTTTGAAACCCAGGGGGTGGAAGGGAAGGGAAGGGAGAAAAGGGCCGGATCCAAGAAACGTTGTGGAGGGAAAACCGGTGGGGCAGAGAGACAGACAGAGAGACAGATGCAGTGAAAGATAAAACAAGTCAGAGGCCACCAGGGTTGCATTGGAAGGGGCCAGCAGGATAGGGTTACCCCTCCCTGCCAGGAATTCCCTCACTTTCCTGGAACAGTCTAGGAAGTTAAGAATTCCTACAAAAGCTCGTCTCTAGACTGTAAGCTCATTGTGGGCAGAGAACGTGTCTGTTTATTGTTCTTTTGTACTCTCCCAAGCGCTTAGTACAGTGCTCTGCACATAGTAAGTGCTCAATAAATACAATTGAATGAATGAATGAATGAATAGATAAAAGGCTATAAGATCAGGCACACACCAGGCTCACAATCTATCTTATCCCCATTTTACAGATGAGGAAGCTGAGGCCCAGAAATGTCAAGTGCCCCAAGATCGCATAGTGGTCCAGTGGCAGAGCTGAGGCTTGAATCCTGGTCTCCTGACTGTGAGTCTTGTGTTCTTTCCACTTGACCACACTGCCTGATTCCATGCCAAGTGATCTTTGCATGGCAGGAGCCACTTCCCCCCTCTGCCCTGAAAAAATATCACTTTTTTCATCCACTCTCCTCACCTCAACTTTTAACCCAATTTCAGTTCAAAACTGATCTTCAGGCTGAGTCCTCTTCTCCCTCCATTTCTGTGACTCTCTCTCGCACCTCTCTTGTTTCCTCCACAGTCCCTTTCACCCAATCTTTTTGGCCCCTCCATAGCCATCAAGTTCAAGGATCAACCAAGGCTTGGCCTGCTAATGCTTAGCTCGAGCAACGAATATCATTCCACAGGGACTGTTTTAATTCCCTTTACTTTGATCAATCCAGTTTCCACAACAAACAAGCAGGGAGAAACATTCTGGCTTCCACTTGGGGCGAAAACACTTGGCTTTCATCAGAGACAGATGCCAGAGGCTTATAGGAAAGATAGCTGGGTTTTATCCCCGCCCCACCACTGCCATTGACTTTCAAAGAGGCAGGCTATTTAACTGTTCTGGATCTAGGTTTCCTACTTACAAACTTTCCCAACTTCCTCCCAGGACTTAATGAAATCATTAAGGGCCTTAGGAGAAAAGAGTTTTGTAATTCAGGTTTTCTTATCCGGACCTTGCTATAGTTAATAAATTATTCATGTGACCCCAGGCCCTGCTCAAAGAGGCTACTCGCAGGTTCCTAAAACTTGTTCCCCGTTTTATAATTTTTGCATTAAATTTCATGTATGGCATAAAATATAGTTTCCTCTTCAAAATTTTTCATTGAACTATTCGTTTCAAAGCTTTGGTGGAAGAGCGGTCAAACACTCTGTAGCTTTTGAAGACGGTGGGTTTCGTAAAGACCAGGAAAAGTGGGGAAGTAGTTAAGATTGGTTTTGACTTCTGCCCCAAAGGAGACCCTGAAAAGTTTCAATTTTTGCCTGTGTGATGGAGTATTTAGTAGACAGAAGTAGACAGAGGCCAGGGGTAAATAATTCTCCTATCCTTTATAAACAGGGAGGGACAATTCACCACACAAATATTCATTCAATCATTTATTGAGTGCTTACTGTGTGCAGAGCACTGTACTGAGTGCTTCGAAAGTACAATTCAGTGATAAAGAGAGACAATCCCTGCCCACCATGGGTTTATATTCTGCACCAGTGTTCTGCTAATATTGGTGATTAAATAAAAGTGGTAATGATGATGATTGAAGTTGGATGCCTCAACAGTAATATTTTAATTCCTACATTTGTAAATAGTTTTAAGTGTGCCTTCCCCTTTAAAATATAAGCTCCTTGTGGGCAGGGAATATGTATGACTTCTTGGTTTTTTACTTAGCAAGCATCTAGTACAGGATATTGAACCTTGCGGATGCATATTTGATATTAAGCCTACCACTAATAATAATAATAATAATGGCATTTATTAAGCGCTTACTATGTGCAAAACACTGTTCTAAGAGCTGGGGAGGTTACAAGATGATCAGGTTGTCCCACATGGGGCTCACAGTGGGATATTTTACAGATGAGGTAACTGATGCGCAGGGAAGTTAAGTGACTTGCCCCAAGTCACACAGCTGACAAGTGGTGGAGCCGGGATTTGAACCCATGACCTCTGACTCTGAAGCCCGGGCTCTTTCCACTGAGCCACGCTGCTTCTCTACTACCATAATTACTACTTCTGTGCCTACTATGCCCATGATGGTATCTGTTAAGTGCTTACTATGTGCCACTATGTGCTTACTAAGTGCTGGGGTAGATACAAGATCATCAGGTTATCCCACGTAGGGCTCACAGTCTTAACCCCCAATTTACAGATGAGGTAATGGAGGCACGGAGAAGTTAAGCGACTTCCCCAAGGTCACACAACAGACAAGTGGCGGAGCAGGGATTAGAACCCACGACCTCTGACTCCCAAGCCTGGGCTCTTTCCACTAAGCCATGCTGTGTCTACTACTTCTGTAACTACTATCAATCAATCAATCGTATTTATTGAGTGCTTACTGTGTGCAAAGCACTGTACTAAGCGCTTGGGAAGTCCAAGTTGGCAACATATAGAGACAGTCCCTACCCAACAGTGGGCTCACAGTCTGGAAGGGGGCGACAGAGAACAAAACCAAACATACTAACAAAATAAAATAAATAGAATAGATATGTACAAGTAAAATAAATAAATAAATAAATAAATAGAGTACTACTACTACTACTTCTGCGGTGCCTGTTTCTTCTGTGACTAATACTATCACTACTGTGACTTCTGTGAGTGTACAATGAAGGTCACCCCTCACCCCTCTCAGAAGACTGTTGCCTTCACTGGCTGGTTCCCTTCTTGGTATCTTGCAGGATTCATGAAGGGCTCAGACTTTGAGCCCCACTGGAGACAGGAACTGTATCTGACCTGATTATCTTGTATCTATCCCACTGCTTGGTACAGTGCTTGGCACGTAGTACACTTAACAAATACCGCAGTTATTTTTATTATCATTACTGTGATTCCTTTAGGGGTGGAGCAGGGATCACCTCTGCTACTTCTCCTGTATTCTACTCTCTCAAGTGCTTAGAACAGTACTCTGCACATAGTAAGCACTCAATAAATACGATTGACTGAATGAATGAATAAGCGCTCAATAAATACCATTGATCGATTGATTAATTGGAGCCCTTGGGGAGACATGCAGAGAAAAAGCTTAACCTTTGCCCTCAAGGAACTTAAAATCTAGCTTTAAAAAGTATGAGAGTAAATGATAATGATAATGATAATAAACATGGCATTTGTTAAATGCTTAACTGTGTGCCAAGCGCTGTACTAAGCACTGGGATAGATGCTTGTAAGAAGATCAGACACAGTACTTGTCCCATGTATAAATGAACCCACGACCCTCCCAAGGTCTGATTCTGGGAGCAGCATGCCTTTCCCAGCAAGCATTCCCACTTCTCTTTCTTTTAAGGAGGTTTCTATGGATACATTCATTGAAGTATTTCATTCACATCTATCCAATTTTAGACCAGATCCCCGTTTAGATTGAAATTCCTTTTTCCCCTTCCAGAATCAGTCCCCGATATTTGCAGTCTATTATACCAAGATGGCTTAGAAAGGATGAGAATTAAAGTATTCATGTGCTCTAAATTCAAAATTAATGGCATGTTTAAACATTTAAAGTCAAAGAGCTGTTCCATGAAAGGATTTCTAAATATAGCCACAGTTCAAGAGCTGTATAGGGTCCTCTTTTGCTGCATCCACAGTCAAATCCCAGCAACGCATGTTGGGGAGAAAAAAGGGTTTGAGATAGGAAATTTTACTACCCCAAATGCTTACTACAGTGGCCTAACACCTAGTTATAATCATCATAATAATACCATGGGTTTTTTTACAGTGCTTTCATTTTTCCAAAGTGCTTTCATTCCTATGATCAATCTATCACTCGATCAATGGTGTTTTTAAGTGCTTACTTAAAGAGAAGCAGCATGGCTCAGTGGAAAGAGGCTTCCAGCATGGCTTTGGAGTCAGAGGTCATGGATTCGAATCCCACCTCTGCCACATGTCTGCTGTGTGACCTTGGGCAAGTCACTTAACTTCTCTGAGTCTCAGTTACCTCATCTGTAAAATGGGGATTAAGACTGTGAGGCCCCACGTGGGACAACCTGATCACCTTGTATCCCCCCGAGCGCTTAGAAAAGTGCTTGGCACATAGTAAGCACTTAACAAATGCCATCATTATTATTATTATTAGTAGTATGTGCAGAGCTCTGTACTAAGCACTTGGGAAAATACAATATAATAGAATCGGTAGACACAATCTCTGTCCACAAGGAACTTCCAGTCTACAGGGATTATCTGATTTTATCCTCACAACACCCCCGTGAGGTAGGCAGGAGCAGGCCTTACTAATCCCCATTTTACAGTTGAGGAAACTGAAGCCCAGAGAGAGAGATTAAGTGACTTGCCCATGGTCACACAGCAAGCAAGGATCAAAGCAAGGACTAAAACCTGAGTTTCCTGACTTCCATCCCCCTGATCTGTACTAAACGCTGGGGTGAACTCAAGCAAATCGGGTTGGACATAGTCCCTGTCCCATGTAGGGCTCACAGTCTCAATCCCCATTTTCCAGATGAGGTAACTGAGGCCCAGAGAAGTAAAGTGACATGCCCACGGTCACACAGCAGACAAGTGGTGGAGATGGGATTTAGAACTGTATCCACTCTGCCGTGCTGCTTCTCCCACCCCGGTTGTTCAGGGGTGGGGAAGAAACCCTGTTGACCTACTACTGACTGAATGCCTTAAACCGGTCTCTCCCCCTGGACCTCGGGAGACCTGAAAGGGCAACCACGAGATGATCTGATTACCTCACCCAACTGCCAGCCTCTGGGGAACTAGGCTTCAGGGGGACCAACTGCAGAAAGGCAGAAAATGAGCAAGAGGTTGTCATTTTGGTGATTATTGTCCTGAAGAGCCATGAGGTAAGAGCCCCTCCCTCTCCCCCATTTCCCCGAGAGGCGAAATGGACCCAAAATGGCCCATAGTCACTGTATCCCTCACTGGATATGGTATTTTGCTTGGCTCTGTTGCACTTCCGGGGACACAATTATTGTTACTATTGATGAAACTAATGACGATGATATTTGGTAAGTGCTTACTGTGAGCCAAGCACTGTACTAAGTTCCGGGGCTGATACAAGATAGGTTGGACACAGTCGCTGTTGGAAGGTTTGGGGAGAAAAGATGCCATTACTGTTGCCGTTGAGGGGGAAAGTCCAGGATTTGTTGTGGGATTTTCGGTGTTTTGCCGCCATCCCTGGAAAGCAGAAATTTACTTTTAATTCTCTGGAAATTCAATCTTTTTGGTATTATATTGCCACTGTATTTTGATATTGATTTTCTGCTTGCTTGATTTGAAAAGAAAATGAAGATTGGATTGCTCTGAAACATAAGCAACATTTAGAATTAGAAGTAATGTGAGCGTTATTGATTTTGGATTAAAATTGCACTCTTTGGAAGATCTTTAAATTGTTCTAATTATATCTGGGTGAATGATCAGTCTACAAATATAAATACAAAATATTGGAAGGAATACATTTTTCAAAAAAAATTAGTTTGCACTTACCAGGCTTAATATAGGTACATACACTCACAGGATAGACACACACTGACACACTCATCTTGCACACATATATTCACACACAGGCATACTCTTGCCCAGACACACACTCCGAGAGGCTCACGTGCCTCAACACACAAACAACACACATGTATATAAACACATAAACACAAACCAGGAAGCATCATGGCCTAATGGAAAGAGCCCAGGCCTGGGAGTCAGGTGACCTGGGTTCTCTGCAAGTTGCCCGCTTTGTTACCTTGGGCAAGTCACTTAACTTCGCTGTGCCTCAGTTCCCTCAACTGTAAAATGGAGATTTGATACCTGTTCTCCTTCCTACTTAGACTCTGAGCCCCATGTGGGACAGGAACTGCGTCCAACCTGATTAACTTGTAACACCTAGCTATATAATAATAATAATAATAATAATAATAAAAACAACCAACACACCCAATCATGATGCAATAGATCCAGGCCATCCAGGACCATGAAAAATGGGATGGGGGACATGGTATTTGGGAAAAGGAAAGAATTGGGAAGAAGAAAATTCAGGAGGCTGGGGGTTATAGGAACTGAGGTTCTGTGGGACTACAGGGCTCCAGAGTATTGGCAGAAGAGATGAGAGAGAGTTTTTATTGCTGCGCAAAATCAGCTTTAACCTGTCTTACAGGGAGACACAGCACAGATGGAAATCCTAAGTGAGTAAAAGTTTGTGGGCTCTGATGCTATTTCTCCATGTGGCAATATGAACAAATTGCCTCCAACAGGATTTTTAATAGTGATCCCCTAGATCCCTAGATTTTCATAGACAAGTAAGATGCCTACTGATGGGAGAGAAGCCTATCTAATTATCTTGGATCTACAGGGAAGCAGTGTCCTAGTGGATAGACCATGAGCCTGGGAGTCAGAAGTACCTGGGTTCTAATCTCGACTCCACCACTTGACTGTTGTGTGACCCCCTGGGAAAGTCACTTCACTTCTCGGTGCCTCAGTGACCCCATCTGTAAAATGGAGATTAAGACTGTGAACCCCATGTGGGACATGGACGGAATCCAAGCTGATTAGCTTGTATCAACCCCAGCACTTAGTACAGTGCCTGGCACATTATAAGGGTTTAACAAATACCGCAGTTATTATTATTATTATTATTATTAGCATTACCCCAGCGCTAAGTCCAGTATATGGCGGAGACCCCATCTTGTTCCCCCTGTTCAGCACTTAGTCAGTCAATTGTATTTATTGACCTCTTACTGTGTGCAAAGCACTGTACTAACTGCTTAGGAAAGTACAGTATAACAATATAACAGACTGACTCCTTGCCCACGACAAACTCACGCCACATCGTACAGGGGCTCAGTGAATTCTGTTGATGTGTCTGCTGCCAATCTCATCTGTCTTCATGTCATCTCCACAACTCCGAAAGGAAGCACTACTGATCACATTTTACAGTGAGGGAAACTGAGGCATACATCGGTGAGTGCAGTTTTCCTGTTCCCAATAGAAAGCAGGTTCAGCTCCTCTGTGGCCTGGGAGAAAGCAAGATGTGTCCACCGCTACTTCAGCCACCATTCTACCCCAGCCAAAAGAGTCATGAGAATAATGATAATTCTGGTATTGTTAAGCGCTTATTCTGGGCCAAGCAGTGGGATAAATGCCGGGGGAGACACAGTACAATCAGTTTAGATACAATCCCTGTCCCACATGGGGCTCGCAGGATAAAGGGAAAGGGAATACAGGTATTTAACCCCCATTTTATTCATTCATTCATTCATTCATTCAATCGTATGTATTGAGCACTTACTGTGTGCCGAGCGCTGTACTAAGCGCTTCGGAAGTACAAGTCAGCAACATATAGAGACAGTTCCTACTCAACTGAGGAAACTGAGATGCATAAATGTAAAATGACTTGCCCGAGGACATCCAGCAGACAAGTGGCAAGTAGAGAAGTAGCATGGCTTAGTGGATACAGCATGGGGCTGGGAGTCAGGAGGACCTGGGTTCTAATCTTGTCTCTGCCACATGTCTGCTGTTTGACCTTGGACAAGTCACTTCTCTTCTCTGGGCCCCAGTTACTTCATCTGTAACATGGGGATAAGAGTGTGAGCTTAATGGAAAGAGCCCAGGCTTGGTAGTCAGAGGTCGTGGGTTCTAATTCCGGCTCTGCCACCTGTCCGCTGTGTGACTTTGGGCGAGTCACTTAACTTCTCTGTGCCTCAGTTACCTCATCTGTAAAATGGGGGTTAAGATGGTGAGCCCCCATGGAACAACCTGCTTACCCTGTATCAACCCCAGTGCTTAGAACAGTGCTTGGCACCTAGTAAGCACTTAAGAAACACCATAATTATTATTATTATTATTATTATGTGGGACAGGGACTGTGTCCAACCTGCTTTACTTGTATCTACCCCAGTGCTTAGAACAGTGCTTGGCACACAGTAAGGGCTTAACAAGTACCATAATTATTACTATTAAGTGGTGGAATCGGGATTGGAACCCAGGTCTCTTGGCTCTCCATCCTGGGCATTTTCCGCTTGGCCCCACAGCTTCTCTATGCTGACGAACACTATCATAAGTGTCCTGGGGATGGGGGCGGTGGGGAGGATAGATAGTAAGTTGGTCAGCTTTTGGATCCCAACTAATCCACGAGCCCTGTGAATTCCCTGCCCCTCAGCTGTCTCCCCAGACAAAGAATCTCTGAACTGGACTCCCCACTGCTTGCGTCACAGGCCTGCGTTGATGGTGACCCTTCCATATAACGGTCACTGAAAGGAAAGATTTTTTTTTCACCCCCTTGAAATGAATCGAGAATCTCCTGGGAGCCTTTCAGAGGCCTGTGGGATCAGCAGGAGACAGTTAAATTAGAGATAACATAGAATTTCAGACATCCTTGCAAAAAGAACATCCCCGACTCAGCCCAAACTGTAAATAATGTGGCCGGTTCAGCTGAAATTTTCCACAAGTCGGTTCCCTTATATCTTAAAATAAACATGTTCGATTTAGATTGATGCTGCCGGTTAGAACTTGGGTTTTCTGACAAAGTGCTGAAACCATCTCCAGTGACATAGCGTGTTCGTTTCATACAATATTTATATCGGGCCTCTTAACACAGTGTCCTAAACTACATAATAACAAATGTCACTGCAGATTCATGGGGTACCGATACATGGGAAGGGAAATCATGAACAAAGTTTTACTGTAGCTGGACACTGAATTTTCTTAGAGGTCATCCCTGTAGACTGTAAGCTCCACATTTAAACTATAAGCTTTTTGTGGTGAGGGTTTGTGTCTATGAACTCGATTGTATTGTGCTTTCCCAAGCACTTAGTACAGCGTTCTGCGCAGAGTAAATGCTTAATAAATATCATCAATAAATACCAACAATATGAGAAAAGCAGCATGGCCTAGTGGATAGAACACAAGCCAGAGAGTAAGATGGAGCTGGGTTCTAATTCCAGGCTCGGCCACTTGTCTGCTGTGCAACCTTGGGCAAGTCACTTCACTTCTCTGGGCCTCAGCTACCTCATCTCTAAAATGGCGATGAAGACCCTGTGCCCCATGTGGGACATGGACTGTGTCCAACCTGATTAGCTTGTTTCCAGCCCAGGGCTTAGTACAGTGCCTGGCATATAGTAAGCATTTAACAAATACCAAAAAAGGAAAAAAAAATTGATTGATTGATCTGATCTGAGGGGGATGAGTTTTTGACTCCAGTCTAGTCCAAATATCCTGCTGCTCTATGGGTGTATAGTAGAAGTAATGGAATGTATTCAGCACGTACTGCATGAAGACCAATCATTCAATCAATCAATTATATTTATTGAGCACTTATGGTGTGCAGGGCACTGTACTAAGCACTAGGGAGAATGCAATATAACAGAGTTGGTAGACACATTCCCTGCCCACAGTGAGCTTACACACCAGAAGGGGAGACAGTCATTAATATAAATAAATTGAGGATAGGTACCTAAGTTCTGTGGGGCTGAGGGGGAGTGGTGAATAAAGGGAGTAAATCAGGGTGATGCAGAAGAGTGTGGGAAAAGTGGAAATGAGGACTAAGTCAGGGAAGACCACTGTACTAAAAACTGGGAATGAGATCACAGGTAGGTATTAGATACAGACCCTGTTCCTTAAGCGGCTCAGTGTGTGACCACTTTGCTCCCCAAATTTAGTTATGCTATTTACTAAGCACTTTCTCTGTCTAAGTCCTGGGCAAGATGCAAGACAGATCAGACAGTACTCTGCCAAGCTCTTAGTACATACAATAAGCACACAATAAGCACTCAATAAAAACGATTGAATGGATGAACGAATGTGACACCATCCCCACCCAGGGTCTTATCCCCATTTTAAAGATGAAGAAACTGTTCCCTGGGCTGCTGCCCCCACCCGGACTTTTACTGCCTCCGCAAGGCTGCTACAATCAATCAATCCATTGATCGTATTTATTGAGATCTTACTATGTGCAGAGCACTGTAATACGCACTTGAGAGAGGAAAAAACAACAATATAACAGATACATCCCCTGCCCACAACAAGCTTACAGTCTCCAGATCTTCGCTTTCCTCGTCAGTACCATGACTGCACACACCCAGTGTTTCTCCTTGTCGAAAAGTATTTGTGGGGCTGAGAAATAGGGGAGTTTCAGATTTCTTTCTTTCTGTAGGCTTGTGGTGGGCAGAGAATGTATCTACCAACTCTGCTATATTATACTCTTCCAAGCACTTAGTACACTGCTCTGCACACAGTAAGCGCTCAGTAAATACGATCAATCAATCAATCAATTAATCGTATTTATTGAGCGCTTACTGTGTGCAGAGCACTGTACTAAGTGCTTGGGAAGTACAAGTTGGCAACATATAGAGACAGTCCCTACCTAACAGTGGGCTCACAGTCTAGAAGGGGGAGACAGAGAACAAAACCAAACATATTAACAAAATAAAATAAATAGAATAGATATGTACAAGTAAAATTAATAAGTAGAGTAATAAATATGTACAAACATATATACATATATAAAGGTGCTGTGGGGAAGGGAAGGAGGTAAGACAGGGAGGATGGAGAGGGGAACGATGGGGAGAGGAAGGAAGGGGCTCAGTCTGGGAAGGCCTCCTGGAGGAGGTGAGCTCTCAGTAAGGCCTTGAAGGGAGGAAGAGAGCTAGCTTGACGGATGGGCAGAGGGAGGGCATTCCAGGGCAGGGGGAGGACGTGGGCCGGGGGTCGATGGCGGGACAGGTGAGAACGAGGCACAGTGAGGAGATTAGCGGCAGAGGAGCGGAGGGTGCGGGCTGGGCTGGAGAAGGAGAGAAGGGAGGTGAGGTAGGAGGGGGCGAGGTGATGGACAGCCTTGAAGCCAAGGGTGAGGAGTTTCTGCCTGATGCGCAGATTGATTGGTAGCCACTGGAGATTTTTGAGGAGGGGAGTAATATGCCCCGAGCGTTTCTGGACAAAGACAATCCGGGCAGCAGCATGAAGTATGGATTGAAGTGGGGAGAGACACGAGGATGGGAGATCAGAGAGAAGGCTGATGCAGTAGTCCAGACGGGATAGAATGAGAGCTTGAATGAGCAGGGTAGCGGTTTGGATGGAGAGGAAAGGGCGGATCTTGGCAATGTTGTGGAGCTGAGACCGGCAGGTTTTGGTGACGACTTGGATGTGAGGGGTGAATGAGAGAGCGGAGTTGAGGATGACACCAAGGTTGCGGGCTTATGAGATGGGAAGGATGGTAGTGCCGTCAACAGTGATGGGAAAGTCAGGGAGAAAAATGAGGGTTGGCTTGGCCTTTAAGTTGGTGGGAGCATTGCTTTTCTAGCTCATGGTTGTGGCCTAATGGATAGAGGACAGGCCTGGGAGTCAAAAGGACCTGGGTTCTAATCCCGGCTCTGCCACCTGTCTGCTGTGTGATCTTGGGCAAGTCACTTGACTTCTCTGTGCCTCAGTTACCTTATCTATAAAATGGGGCTTAATACTGTGAGCCCTATGTGGGACAGGGACCATGTCTATCCCAATTACCTTGTATCTACCCCAGCGCTTAGTGCAGTGCTCTGCACACAGTAAGTGCTCAATAAATACGATTGATTGATTGATTGGCACATAGAAAGCACTTAACAAAAGCCACAGCTATTATTATTATTATTATTATTATTAGGTCATGACCACCCCATCCACAGGGTGTGTCCAGGAGCCCTCCTAGTCACAGAGAGCCTTCTGGGGCCATCTTGGAGGACCTTTGGGCAGTCAGGACAGTCTACCTAAGCCTCTGTTTTCTCTTCCTCTCCTTTCTCTTCCTCCCCCAATCCTTTTCTTCCACCCACTACATGGATTCCAGAGATCAGTAATGAAAGAGCAAATTTGGCCTCATTCACTAATACAGCCATCCCCCTGTGGACAGTACTGCTATTTCTTGTCTACCCAACTTCCTGGGTAAAAAATTGCAAGCACTCACACTTCTCACCGTGTGAAGATATGTTTCTTTCTGTTTGTTTGGACCCGTTGGGTGTCCCTTAGCTCAGGGCTGGAGGGATTTCGTGAGCAAGAGTTCTGTGTTCATCCCATCCCCACCTTCATGATTCTGTAAACCTCAGTCATGTCCTCTCTTGGCCTGCCTCTTTCCAGCCTGAAGAGTTTTAATCTTCTGAGTCTCTCCTCAGGCAGAAGCTGCTCCATTTCAGACCCCACCCCTAATTTACAAAGCAGTGACACAATCAGATCTAGGTAATGGAAAGTATTAGAAAACCAGCCCGCCTCAAAGGCACAGGACATGTCAACTCTGGGATGAATCAAACTGACTGGGAGGTAGTTTTCAAATAGAATAAAGAGCTATAAAATACTTAGCCATAATAACAGGTTCTCCCCAAGTTTCTCCTTAATGAATACTTTACTCCAGAGTGTATGAAAGGGCCCAAGGCTTTAATCAAACAGGATTTCTCAGGATTCCGATTTGGGATTTCTTTTTAGGGTGGGGAAGGACCAGGAAGGAGTTAAGAGCTCTGGAGGAGCACAGCTGTGGATCAAAATCCCTTTAGATTCGACTGAGGCCACTCAGGAGTCAAATTTATTCAATCATATTTATTGAGCGCTTACTGTGTGCAGAGCACTGTACTAAGCACTTGGGAAGTACAAGTTGGAAACATATAGAGACAGTCCCTACCCAACAGTGGGCTCAAATGTCAGGGGTTTACGGTCAGAAAGAAAATGACCATTCAGGGCTAGCCTCCTCCTCAATCCCAGAAGCAGATTCAGGCACAAATCTTATCTCAAGATAATGATAGCCATAATTATGGTATTCATTAAGCACTTACTATGTGTCAGGCACTGTACTAAGCGCTGGAGAGAATACAAGCAAATCGGTTTGGACACAATCCCTGTCCCACGTGGGGCTCACAGTCTCGATCCTCATTTTACAGATGAGGTAACTGAGGCAAAGAGAAGTGAAATGACTTGCCCAAGATCACACAGCAGCAAGTGGCAGAGCCGGGGTTAGAATCTACGACCTTCTGGCTCCCGGGCCTGGGCTGTAGCCACTACAATTTCAAAATAAAGTAGCAGTAGTAGTAGTAGTAGTAGTGCTAGTCTGTAAACTCTTGTGTCTGTTTATTGTTATATTGTACTCTCCCAAGCACTTAGTACAGTGCTATGCATACAGTAAGCACTCAATAAGTCCGAATGAATAATAGTAGCAGCAACAGTAGTAGCAGTAGTAATGACATTTACTGAGCTCATACTGAGCAGAGAAAAAGATGGGCCTAAATCTGAATGTCAGGAAAAAAAAATATCATGACAACTGGAAGTTTTAGCACATTTTTAGTAGATGGAGAGAAGATTGAAATAGTTGACAGTTTTTCTCTTCTTGAATCAATAGTCAATAATAAAGGAATAGTAGCCAAGAAATACGCCAAGGATTAATGTTAGGAAGACTTGCTATGAAGAGCCTGGAAACACTTATGAAATGTGCTGATATAACAATTGCCACAAGAATACAAATTGTTAACACTATGGTGATCCCAGTGACAATGTATGGATCTGAAAGCTGGACAGTGAAAAAACAGGATAGAAAGAACATCGATTCTTTTGAAATGTGGTGTTGGAGAAGGCTTTTGCGAATACCATGGACTGCCTGAAAAACAAACAAAATGGATTTTATAGCGAATTAAACCAAAGTGGTCTTTGGAAGGCCAGATAACTCGACTTAGATTAGCATATTTCGGACACATAATCAGGAGGACTAATTCTCTGGAGAAGACGTAAATGCTAGGAAAAGTCCAGGGAAAATGTGGAAGAGGTAGACCAGCAGCTAGATGGATAGAGACCATAACAATGATAACAGAAGAACCGTTAGAAAGCTTGCGGATTACGGCAGGAGAGAGGTTGTTCTGGAGAAAGTATATCCATGGAGTCGCTATGAATAGGAAATGACTCGACAGCACTTAATAATAAGCACTTGGGAAATACAATAGAAGAATAAGACTTGGGACCTATCCACAAGGAGTTTCCACTCTAATGGGAAAGACCTATCTGGGAGTAGCCAGACAGAGAAATAACAATGCCTTAAATAGATCCATTCCCATCCCTGTCTTTGTTTGCATCCCCTCTCTTTATTTAGATTTTAAGGCCCCTTAGCGGGAACTCTGTATATTTATCCCTAATCTTGTTAGCTGAGATGGTACATACATACATATTTACTACTCTATTTATTTATTTATTTATTTTACTTGTACATATCTATCCTATTTATTTTATTTTGTTAGTATGTTTGGTTTTGTTCTCTGTCTCCCCCTTTTAGACTGTGAGCCCACTGTTGGGTAGGGACTGTCTCTATATGTTGCCAATTTGTACTTCTCTAGCGCTTAGTACAGTGCTCTGCACATAGTAAGCGCTCAATAAATACGATTGATGATGATGATGATGATGATAATTAAAACAGAGGGCTCATTACAAGTGCCTGGTTGGGACCTGCCTTGGAGTCACACAACAGTTTGGAGAGTTAAAAATCTCAGCTGGAGATGGGCTCAGGGGTTAAGTTTGGTGATGGAGCCTGGTTTGGGATGTTTCTTGCTTTCCTAACACACCTCAGAGAAAGGGTGAGTTGATGAAACAAAAATTTGTAAACTGGCAAGCAGAAAGTAGAAGAGCCACCCGTTTCTTGAGATAATTTCCTTGTCACTGAGTGCTGCCAAGCAAGGGGACTAAGGAATCTCCAGACAAAAACTTGTCATGACTAAGTCATTTAATAACAATAAATAAGTGCGGTAGTTGTTAAGCGCTTACCATGTGCCAGGCACTGTATTAAGCGCTGGGGCGGATACAAGCAAATAGGGTTGGAAGCAGTCCCTCTCCCACATGGGGCTCCCAGTCTCAATCCCCATTTTACAGATGAGGTAACCGAAGCACAGAGAAGTGAAGCGACTTGCTCAAGATCACGCAGTAAACAAGTAGCAGAACCGGGATTAGTACCCACAACCTTCTGATTCCCAGGCCTGTGCTCTATCCACTGTGCCATGCTGCTTTGAGTTTGCAGCTGTGCACATTATTCCAGGAAATGACTAACTTTTCCACTTTCCAAACTCTAAATTGAGGTTGGCTGAAAAATAAAGTTTTTGTCACCTGCAAAACTGCATGATTCATCATCATCATCATCATCATCATCATTATCAATGTATTTATTCATTGCAGAACTCCAAGAAGAAGAAAATGGTTTAAATACCATTGTGGGACCTGGTTTGGGGTGGGAGTTTTGGGGAGTGACAGGTATGGGGTGGAAAGTATAGGACAAAACACTTGAAACAACTACAGCTATAGCAAGACAAATGATTTTAGCCCTCCAGGAGTTTATCTTCAAAGTTTTTGCTCATTGGCTGGAAGAATGGTCCCAAATCAATCGCTGAGGGCAGAGCATGGAAAATAATAATAGTAATTGTAGCATTTGTTATGTGCTTCCTGCGTCGCCCTGACTTGCTCCGTTTATTCATCCCCCCTCCCAGCCCCACAGCACTTATGTCCGTATCTGTCATTTTATTTATTTATATGAATGTCTGTCTCCCCCTCTAGACTGTAAGCTCGTAGTGAACAGGAAATGTTCCTGTTATATTGTTATAGCATATCCTCCCAAGCACTCAGTACAGTGCTCTGCACTTAGTAAGCGCTCAATAAACATGATTGACTGACTATCTGCTAAGCGCTATACTGTGCCCTGGGGGGGGATAGAAAATAATCAGGTCAGACATCATCCCTGTCCCACATGGGGCTGCCAGTCTTAGTAGAAGGGTGAACAGGTATTGAATTTCCCTTTTGTAAAGAAGAAACCTGAGGCACAGAGAAGTTGTGACTTGCCTAAGACGACATAGCAGGCAAGTAACAGGGATGGGATTGGAACCCAGGTCCTCTGGCTACCCAGCCTGTGCTCTTTTCGTTAGTCCACGCTGCTCCTCAAAATTAAATAATTTGGGAGCAAACAATAGAGGTAAAAGACAAGCTCCCTGTCTTCATGGAACTTTCCTTCTAGCAAAAGCAATCATTATTGCTATTGTTATTAATTATAATATTAATGCTAATATTTGTTGAGTGCTTACTATGTGCCAAGCACTGTGCTAAGCACTGGAGCAGATACAATCCATCAGTGGTATTAATCGAGTGCTTACTATGTGCACAGCACTGTACTAAGCGCTTGGGGTAGAGTTGGTGGACACATTCCCTGCCCTCAAGGAGCTTCCAGTCTAGATCATATCAGCACTGATGAATAATAATAATGATGATGTTACTTGTTAAGCGCTTACTCTGTGCCAGGCACTGTACTAAGCGCTGGAATGGATACAAGCAAATTGGGTTGTGCACAGTGCCTTGTCCCACGTGGGGCTCCACAGTCTCATTCCCCATTTTGCAGATGAGGGAACTGAGGCCTAGAGAAGTGAAGTGACTTTCCCAAGGTCACATAGCAGACAAGTGGTGGAGCCAGGATGAGAACCCATGACCTTCCGACTCCCGGACTCGTGCTCTATCCATTAGGCACACTGCTCACTTCAGCCCTCCTTTCTACAGTGCCCAAAGACTCCGAAGCACCAGCTAGCATTTGTTGACCTTGTTTTTTGTCATCTAATGTTACAATACTATTAATCATACAGCTCCTGGATGAAATCTATCTTTGTTGGCAAAATGCCTCTCTCCTAACGTCATGGTACTTTTCTGAAATTGGATTAAAGCTGCTTCTTTGATGTAATAACTCCCAGGAAGGTAGGGGTGGCTCAAGTGTTCAGCTTAAGAGCTGTCTTGATCACCTCTGCTGAGAGCTGAAAAATTTCATTTGCGTTCATTTTTAGCTCCGTCCACGAACCAGACTGCAGTGGGTAGGGATATCAAATTCAAAGCTCCAGCTGCAACAAAAGCTCCAGGCAGGTTTGCACAAAACCAAGGTAGATTCTTCAAATTCCAAATACTAATAACCCTGTCAATATAATTATATATTTGGGTCAGCTATTTCCATCTCCTGTCAACATTACTCTTTCCAGATAATAGAAACGACTTTCTGCTATTTCAGTCTAATGTTAAATCAGCCTCTGCCAGGAACCAAATCAAGACAAATTCACAGGATGTTTCTTTTAAAGGTCCAGGCCTACAGGTTTACAAAATAAAGAGCAGAGTCTGAACTGTTTGAAGCTCAGCTTTGGTAGGTACATAGAAGATTTGGGCTATGGAAGGTTTATTGAGGACAGGCTTTGATAATCAATCCATGGCATTTATTGAGCACTTACTACTAATGATAATCATAATTCTGGTATTTGTTAAGAGCTTACCGTTTGCCAGGCACTGTACTAAACGCTGGGGTGGATACAAGCAAATCGATTTGGACACAGTCCCTGGCCCGCATGGGCTCATGGTCTTAATCCCCATTTTACAGCTGAGGTAACTGAGACCCAGAGGAGCAAAGTGACTATGTACAGAGCATTGTACTAAGGGCTTGGAAGGGTATAATACAGCAGAATTAGTGGGAATGTTCCCTGCCTATAAAAAGCTTACAGTCTGGAGGGGGAGACAAACATTAATAAAAATAAATAATTTGTAATATATCATTTGAAGATATATACTTAAGACCTAGGACACAACCCTCATTTCCCTCTTTCATCCTGCCTCCTTCCCTTCTCATCTCTGTTTTCAAAGGGCAGTAGGGAGGTGGACAGGGGGTCTTGGAGCTTTGCATGAATATCCCCTAGATTGTAAACTCTTTGAGAGCAAAGATCACGCCTACTTAACTCTACTGTACTCTCCCTAGGTCTTAATCCAGGCCTCTGTAGGCGCTCGGTAATTACCACTGATTGGTTGATTGACTGATTCCAATCTGTCTCTAGCTATAACAGCTAGAAAATTCATTCATTCATTTATTCAATCATATTTATTGAGTGCTGACTGTGCTCAAAGGACTGCGCTAAGTGCTTGGAAAAGAATTACCTCCACATGGGACTGCCCCGGGATGAATTTTCCTCCTCTCCTCTTACTCACTTTTGAAAATTCGAAGACAGGGTGAGAAGCAGCATGGCCTAGTGGATTGTGCACTGGCCTGGACATCGGAAAGACCTGTGTTCTAAATCTGACTCAGCCACTTGTCTGCTGTATGCCCTTGAGCAAGTCACTTTACTTCTCTGTGTCTGTTACCTCAACACCATGCCAACCTCGTTCACTTCAAGTTTATCCTTTCCTGCCTTAACTCAGCCCTCTCTTCTGCCAGACAAAACTATTTCTCCTCCCTTATTGACACCCATGCCCATCACCCCCGCCAGCTCTTCCGTACATTCAACTCCCTTCTCAGGCCCCCGGTTCCTCCCCCTCCTCCTTCCCTCACCCCCAACGATCTAGCCTCCTACTTCATTAACAAAATTAAATCCATCAGGTCCGACCTCCCCAAAGTTTCTTCCCCCCCTTCTCCAACCCCCCGGCTCTCAACACTCTCTGCTACTCTCCCATCCTTCCCAGCAGTATCCTCAGAGGAGCTCTCCTCCCTCCTCTCAAGTGCTACTCCGGCCACCTGTGCTTCTGACCCCATTCCCTCTCATCTCATGAAATCTCTCGCTCCATCCCTTCTCCCCTCCTTAACTTCCATCTTCAACCGCTCACTCTCCACTGGTTCCTTCCCCTCTGCCTTCAAACATGCCCATGTCTCTCCCATCCTAAAAAACCCTCTCTTGACCCCACCTCACCTTCTAGTTATCGCCCCATATCCCTCCTACCATTCCTTTCCAAACTCCTTGAACGAGTTGTCTACACTCGCTGCCTAGAATTCCTCAACAACACCTCTCTCCTCGACCCCCTCCAGTCTGGCTTCCGTCCCCTACATTCCACAGAAACTGCCCTCTCAAAGGTCACCAATGACCTCCTGCTTGCCAAAACCAACGGCTCATACTCTGTCCTAATCCTCCTCGACCTCTCAGCTGCCTTTGACACTGTGGACCACCCCTTCTCCTCAACACACTATCTGACCTTGACTTCACAGACTCTGTCCTCTCCTGGTTCTCCTCTTACCTCTCAGTCTTTCTTTCTCAGTCTCTTTTGCAGGCTCCTCCTCCCCCTCCCATCCTCTTACTGTGGGGGTTCCCCAAGGTTCAGTGCTTGGTCCCCTTCTGTTCTCGATCTACATGCACTCCCTTGGTGACCTCATTTGCTCCCACGGCTTCAACTATCATCTCTACGCTGATGACACCCAGATCTACATCTCTGCCCCTGCTCTCTCCCCCTCTCTCCAGGCTCGCCTCTCCTCCTGCCTTCAGGACATCTCCATTTGGATGTCTGCCCACCACCTAAAGCTCAACATGTCGAAGACTGAACTCCTTGTCTTCCCTCCCAAACCTTGCCCTCTCCCTGACTTTCCCATCTCTGTTGACGGCACTACCATCCTTCCCATCTCACAAGCCCGCAACCTTGGTGTCATCCTCGACTCCGCTCTCTCATTCACTCCTCACATCCAAGCCGTCACCAAAACCTGCCGGTCTCAGCTCCACAACATTGCCAAGATCCGCCCCTTCCTCTCCATCCCAACCGCTACCCTGCTCATTCAAGCTCTCATCCTATCCCGTCTGGACTACTGCATCAGCCTTCTCTCTGATCTCCCATCCTCGTGTCTCTCTCCACTTCAATCCATACTTCATGCTGCTGCCCGGATTATCTTTGTCCAGAAACGCTCTGGGCATATTACTCCCCTCCTCAAAAATCTCCAGTGGCTACCAATCAATCTGTGCATCAGGAAGAAACTCCTCACCCTGGGCATCAAGGCTCACCATCACCTCGCCCCCTCCTACCTCACCTCCCTTCTCTCCTACTCCAGCCCAGCCCGCACCCTCCGCTCCTCTGCCGCTAATCTCCTCACCGTACCTCGTTCTCGCCTGTCCCGCCATCGACCCCCGGCCCACGTCATCCCCCGGGCCTGGAATGCCCTCCCTCTGCCCATCCGCCAAGCTAGCTGTCTTCCTCCCTTCAAGGCCCTGCTGAGAGCTCAACTTCTCCAGGAGGCCTTCCCAGACTGAGCCCCTTCCTTCCTCTCCCCCTCGTCCCCCTCTCCAACCCCCCATCTTACCTCCTTCCCTTCCCTACAGCACCTTTATATATGTATATATGTTTGTACATATTTATTACTCTATTTATTTATTTATTTATTTATTTTATTTGTACATATCTATTCTATTTATTTTATTTTGTTAGTATGTTTGGTTTTGTTCTCTGTCTCCCCCGTTTAGACTGTGAGCCCACTGTTGGGTAGGGACTGTCTCCATATGTTGGCAATTTGTACTTCCCAAGCTCTTAGTACAGTGCTCTGCACATAGTAAGCGCTCAATAAATGCGATTGATGATGATGATGATGATCTGTAAAAAATGGGGATTAAGAGTGTGAGCTCCATGTGGGACATGGACTTTGTCCAATCTGATTACTTTGTATCTACCCCAGCACTTAGAATAATGATTGCCGTATAGTAAACACTTAACAAATACCATTAAAAAAGAACACAGGATCTCACCATGTGTGCAAAATGGATACAGTTCCTGCTTTGAACTCCGCATATAGTGAATTCTAATGTGGCCTAGTGGAAAGAATGTGGGCCTGGGAGACGAGAGAAAAGAATTCTAATCTCATCTCTGCCACTAGCCTGCTGTATGACCTTAGTCAAGTCGTTTACCCTCTCTGGGCCTTTTTTCTCATCTAAAAAATAGGGATAAAGTGCTTGCTCTCCCTGTTTCTTAGACCAGGAGCCCCTTGTAGAACCAGGCCTGTATTTTATCCGATTATCTCCTACCTGACCTAGTTTTTTTGCATAGTGTTTGGCACATAGCAAGGACTTAATAAACACCATCGTTAACTGAATTTCACTTTATAAAGCAAAAATCTCCCATGCTGGGATTCTAAGTGCGTCTTAAACCAGGAATGCTGGCATTGATTTCTTGAAAAGGGAAAAAATGTCCACCCATGGCTCATCTAGCATCAACAGCATACTGCTTTTTTATGGCATTTGTTAAGTGCTCATTATGTGCCAGGCACTGTACTAAGCACTGGGATAGATACAAGATCATCAGGTTGGATACAGTCCCTGTCCCATGTGGGGTTCATAGTCATAATCCCCATTTTACAGGTGAGGTAACTGAGGCCCAGAGAAGTTAAGTGACATGCCCCAGGTCACCCAGCAGACAAGTAGAAGAGCTGGGATTAGTACCCGGGTCCTTCTGATTCCCAGGCCCGTGCTCTTTCCAGCAGGCCATGCTGCTTCTCATAAACTGCTTCTGAGGGTATTCCCAATTTTTCTTTTCCATCACTTATCTATGAATCAAATTTCCAAGGTATTTAAACGTGGGACTTGGAAATTGTGTTTAGAGTGGAATGATGCCCAAAGAGCAATGCCAACTACTGTGTATTTATCTCTAACCCTGTTAGCTGGGATTGTAATTAAAGCAGAGGGCTCATTACCAACCTATGGTTATACCTTGCTTCACATTATAGTTGGAAGGTTCAAGTCTTTTGGGTGGGTGAAGGACTCATGAGGAAAGCTTGACACCCGAAGAGACTTTTCTGAAAGCCACAGGGAGAAACTCAAAATAAAAAAAAAAACCCTAAGATTTCTCAACTCCTCTGAACCAGAAATATCAATAATAATTATAATAATAATGGCATCTGTTAAGCATTTACTATGTGCAAAGCACTGTTCTAAGGCCCACCCATGTTCCTGTCCCGGGAAATCATTTTCAGGTCCTCAGTGAGAAGCTTGTTGTGTGTAGGAAATGTGTCTGTTATTGTTCTATCCAGCGCTTAGAACAGTGCTTCGCACATAGTAACTGCTTAACAAATGCCATTATTATTATTATTTTACCCTTCCAAGTGCTTAGTACAGTATTTTGCACATGGTAAGCAATCAATAAATATGACTGAATAATAATTAATAATAACACTGATGGTACAGAGAAGCAGCATGGCTCAGTGGAAAGAACACAGGCTTGGGAGTCAGAGGTCATGGGTTCGAGTCCCGACTCTGCCCACTTATCAGCTGTGTGACCTTGGGTAAGTCACTTAACTTCTCTGTGCCTCAGTTCCCTCATCTGTAAAATGGGGATTAAGACTGTGAGCCCCACATGGGACAACTTGATCACCTTATATCCCCCCCCAGTGCTTAGAACAGTGCTTTGCACATAGTAAGCACTTAACGCATACCATCATTATTTGTTAAGCGCTTAACTATGTGCCAGGAACTGTACTAAGCGCTGGGGTGGATACAAGCAGATCAGGTTGGACACAGTCCCTGTCCCACGTGGGGCACACAGTCTCAATCCCCATTTTCCAGATGAGGTAACTGAGGCCCAGAGAAGACAAGTGACTTGCCCAAGGTCACCCAGCAGACAAACGGCGGAGCTGGGATTAGAACCCATGACCTTCTGGCTCCCAGGCCCGAGCCCTATCCACTATGCCATGCTGCTTCTCTGAACTGAGTGAATTGAGTGAATGATTATGAGCAAGAAGTGGGTCTAGAAGCCAACTGAAGTTCTCAGGAGCTTCCCTCCCAATGCAGACTCCCTCAGTTTTGGGTTCCAGATTAAGAATTAAAATAAGAATAATCTCCAGTGGCTACCAATCAACCTACGCATCAGGCAGAAACTCCTCACCCTCGGCTTCAAGGCTGTCCATCACCTCACCTCCTCCTACCTCACCTCCCTTCTCTCCTTCTACAGCCCAGCCCACACCCTCCACTCCTCTGCCGCTAATCTCCTCACCGTGCCTCGTTCTTGCCTGTCCCGCCGTCGATCCCCGGCCCACGTCATCCCCCTGGCCTGGAATGCCCTCCCTCTGCCCATCCGCCAAGCTAGCTCTCTTCCTCCCTTCAAGGCCCTACTGAGAGCTCACCTCCTCCAGGAGGCCTTCCCAGACTGAGCCCCCTCCTTACTCTCCCCCTCCCTCCATCCTCCCCACCTTATCTCCTTCCCTTCCCCACAGCACCTGTATATATGTATATATGTTTGTACACATTTATTACTCTATTTATTTATTTATTCTACTAGTACATATCTATTCTATTTATTTTATTTTGTTAACATGTTTTGTTTTGTTCTCTGTCTTCCCCTTCTAGACTGTGAGCCCACTATTGGGTAGGAACCGTCTCTATATGTTGGCAACTTGTACTTCCCAAGCGCTTAGTACAGTGCTCTGCACACGGTAAGCACTCAATAAATACAACTGATTGATTGATTGATTGATCCCCTTTATTTTCATTAGCATACTCTTTCCCTTATGTAAATGAAGATCAGAAGAGCACACTGTGGTTTTTGCATCACAGTTTTCCGTGGGCTCATTCCAGGTGGGCTCATCCTCTGTGGACTCATCAGCATTCATTTGTTCATTCAGTCACATTTATTGAGTGCTTACTGTGTGCAGAGCACTGTACTAAGCGCTTGGGAAGTAAACATCGGCAACATATAGAGACGGTCCCTACCCAACAACGGCATCAGCAGCAGCATGCAGCATGCAGCAGCATGGCCTAGTGGATAGAGCCCAGGCCCGGGAGTCAGAAGGTTGTGGGTTCTAATTCTGGCTCTGCCACTTGTCTGCTGTGTGATCTTGGGCAACTCTCTTCACTTCTCCGGGCTTTGGTCACCTCATCTGTGAAATGGGGACTGAGACTCTGAGCCCTACATGGGAAAGGGAGTGTGTCCAACCCGATTTGCTTGTATCCACCCCTACACTTAGTACAGTGCCTGACACACGGTAAGCACTTAACAAATACCACAAATATTATTATTATTATTATCTTCCATGGGCTTGCTCTTCAAGAGCTTGGTCCCTGATAGCTAGGTTATACATCCGTGCTATAGACTGGCAGACCCAGCGAAACGGGAGCTCAGTGACTTAACTGCGGCCACACAACGGCCCATTGTAGCCTCAGGACTCCATTTTCATCAAGACCCTGCCTCTCCTCCTTGCAAAAATAAACCTTTTTGACAGATGGCTATTTATGAGCTCACTACAGGTAGGGTCAGAGACATTAAAGGGTCTTGAAGCATTGCAGCTTAGTGGACATCGAAAGTCGGAGAAAAGTTTCCAACAGCCAAATTGGCTGAACAGCAAATAAGCACATCTTGATCCTGTAGGTCTGCACTTAGGGGAAGTCCAGCCCTTTGGTTTTGATTTTCCCCTACACCCATTTTGTCTCATCTCTCTTTTTGAGAAGCAGCATAGTTTAGTGGATAAAGCACAGGCCTAGGAGTCGGAAAGCCCTGAGTTCTAATCCTAGCTCTGCTACATGCCCGCTGTGTGATCTTGGGCAAGTCACTTCACTCAATCAATCAATCAATCAATCAATTGTATTTATTGAGCGCTTACTGTGTGCAGAGCACTGTACTAAGTGCTTGGGAAGTACAAGTCGGCAACACATAGAGACAGTCCCTACCCAACAGTGGGCTCACAGTCTAGAAGGGGGAGACAGAGAACAAAACCAAACATACTAACAAAATAAAATAAATAGAATAGATATGTACAAGTAAGATAATTGGCAGAGCCGGGATTTGAACCCATGACCTCTGACTCCAAAGCCTGGGCTCTTTTCCACTGAGCCACGCTGCTTCTCTGTGCAATGGCACAGAGACAGTGAGATAGCAGCCGCGAGTTGCCTCGACTTCTCTCCCCATCCCAGAGCCACCAGGACCCCCGACACTTCCCCTCCCGTGGGGCTCCCGTTACCCCCGTTTCTCCATCTCAGGGACCACTGCCTTCACCAGCAGAGCTGTGGCTTTCACTCCTCTGGGCCTCAGTTACCTCAGATTCTATTTCCTAGATCTACAGGTGATTTGCTGGTTGGGTAACCCTGGCTCGTTGCCATTTTGTCTTTGTACCTCAGTTTCCTCCTCTGTAAAATGGGAATAATTATAACTGTCTCCTGCCTCCCAAGGATGTTGTAAGGATTATGGATATGATGATCTGAAAAGCACATGGAAAGAGGTGCTGTGTAAATAGAAGGTATTATTAACCCCTCCCCCCTGAATAATAGCCATGGTTTCAAATTATAGTTTCCAGGGGATCGGGTAGATGTAATGAATGCTTCATCCCATCTTTGTTGGCGTAGTCCATTGTGAGGTGGGTAAAGGGTTTGGAAATTACAAAACCCTGCAAACGAAGCCAAGAGAGTACGTTTGCCTCACTGCTGCCCATGAATTTCAGGAGGAGATGATATGTAGTTGTTTGTACCCTCTAACTCTCAGCACTTATTTTCTTTCTTTTGCAACCAGCAGATAAGATGTCTAAATTCCCTCTCGCTCTGTTCTTTCCTGCTCACTGGTGCTAGCGCAGGTATTGTTCACTTCTCCTTCCCTCTACTGTCTGTAAATTATTGCTCTTCCCCTCTAGATAGCAAGCTCATTGAGGGCAGGGACTGTGGCCACTAGCTCTGTTGCAATCTCCTAAATACTTAGTACAGTAGGCGCTCAATGAATAATATTGATTGATACATTAGACTGATAATACCTTCCAATTAAACTGTTCTGATCCTTAATTTTTGATGGATTCTCTACCTAGAACTGTAGAAGAATGCATAAATAGTTGTGGGCAGAGATTGTGTCAATTTATTCTTATATTGTACTCTTCCAAGAGCTTAGTTCAGTGCTCTGCACCCAGTAAGTGTCCAATAAATACGACTGACTGAATGAATAAATAAATGTCTCGTTATTTGGGTTTCCCTTGGAGAAACTAGTCAACTGGCAGGCTGTTGTGAGCAGCTGTTTGTGCTCACTTTGAATGCTTGGATTCCTGTGTTCAGTCAATCAATCAATGACATTTATTGAGTACTTACTGTGTGCAGAGCACTGTATTGAGCACTTGGGAGAGTACACTAGAGTTGGTAGACACAACCCCTGCCCACTATGAGCTTACAGTCTAGAGCTCTGGTAGGAGCTTGCTCAGAACCTGTAGGTCTGGGTCCCAGTAGCATTCTGGGACTTGCAGTTCAGATGCCTCAGTCAGTCAATCAATCAATCAATCATTGGTATTTATTGGGGAAGCAGTGTGGCTCAGTGGAAAGTGCATGGGCTTGGGAGTCAGAGATTATGGGTTCTAATCCCAGCTCTGCCACTTGTCAGCTGTGTGACTTTGAGCAAGTAACTTAACTTCTCTGAGCCTCAGTTACCTCATCTGTAAAATGGGGATTAAGACTGTGAGCCCCATGTGGGACAACCTGATCACTCTGTATCCTCCCCAGTGCTTAGAACAGTGCTTTGCACATAGTAAGTGCTTAACAAATGCCATCATTATTATTACTATGGGCAGAGCACTGAACTAAGCACTTGGGAGAGTACACTACAATAGAGTTGGTAGACCTGATCCCTGCCCACAAGGATCTTACAATCTAGAGAGGGAGGTGGACATTAAAATAAATTGCAAATAGGAGGAATGGCAGAGCATACAGATATGGAAATAGGTGCCATGTGGTTGTGGATGGCGCGAATAGCAAGTGCTTAAAGGGCACAGCTCTAAGTGCATTGACAACACAGGAGAAAGGGCAAATTGGAGAAATGAGAGTGTAGTTAGGGGGGCTGAGAGGATTTAACTCCCAGAACCTTCCTCTTTCATAATTCAGGTGGATATTTGCCTGATTTTATACCAGACTCTCCCATTTTCAGCTTGTCGGCTCCCTGCCTGGTGCGGATATGGCACTGGACACCTTTATGTCTGCTATTTTAATTACTCTAGATGCTAAGCTCATTGTAGGCAGGTAATGTGTCTGTTTATTTTTGTATTGTACTCTTCCAACTGCTTAGTACAGTGACCTGCACACGGTAAGTGCTCAATAAATGTGACTGAATGAATATTGAACATCCAGCCTTCTGACATCTTGCCTTCTGCTGCCAAGTCCCATGGTTTCCAAGCTACGTACTAGATGAAGGGCCCTGGGAGGGGAATGCCACACAGTTCTGGAGCAAGGTGGGGTCCGGGGACCACCTTAATTATTAATCATTATTATGGTATTTGTTAAGTGCTTACTATGTTTGAGGCACTGTACTAAGCACTGGAGTGGATACAAGTAAATTGGGTTGAACACAGTCCCTGTCCCCATCCCATGTGGGGCTCACAGTCTTAATCCCCATTTTACAGATGAGGTAACTGAGGCCCAGAGAAGTGGTGACTTGTCTAAGGTCACACAGCTGATAAAGGGGCAGAGCCGGAATTAACCCTAACTCTGTAAGTTCTTCAAACTTCCACAGAGGACCCTTTTGTGCGGAACCTAACACACTTAGTACTGTGCTCTGCATACAGTAAGTGCTTAATAAATATGATTGCATGAAATGAACGAATGAATTACATCCCTAACATTTTGCAATGTTCTGGGTATGTCACAGGGCCGGCAAAGAAAAATCTGGGTTTCTTCAGCCTGACTGCTCCCAAGAGAGAAGAGGAAAGTGCAGGCTTGAACTGTCATCTGAGGTCCCTGTTAATTAATTCTAGTACTTATTATGCACTTGCTATGTGCCAAGCACTGTGCTAGGCACTAGGGGTAGGAGCTAGGCACTAGGGGTAGGTGCCAGGCAATAAGGTCTACCCAGTGATTTGCTAAGTTGGTTTTGTGAACTTCTACATAGAACCTTAGGGAAGCATGGCTCAGTGGAAAGAGCACGAGCTTGGGAGTCAGAGGTCATGGGTTCTAATCACAGCTCCACCACTTGTTGGCTGTGTGACTTTGGGCAAGTCACTTAACTTATCTGTGCCTCAGTTACCTCATATGGAAAATGGGGATTAAGACTGTGAACCCCCCACCCCCGTGGGACAACCTGATCACCTTGTATCCCCCCAGGGCTTAGAACAGTGCTTTGCACATAGTAAGTGCTGAACAAATACCAAAAAAAGAGAATGTGGCAAAGACAAAGGCAGCGTGAAAAGCAGAGTTAATTTGCCTAAGCCCATTGGGAACCTAAACCCCTTCCCCTCTCCTTCTGTCCCTGCCCGCGTTTGCCTCCCAAATGCCAACCCATAACCTCCTTTCCTTCAGGGAGTTCTTCAACACCTAAAGACGCTGCCTGCCAGGAGAGCAGGGAATAGGGAATGTGTCTACCAACTCTGTTGTATTTTACTCTCCCAAGCACTTAGTACAGTGCTCTGCATACAGCAAGCGCTTAATAAATACCATAGATTGACTAGAGAGAGTGGGCTGGGCAGTGAACTGGGAAACATTGACTTAATCAGTGACTTTCATTGAGTGCTTACTGTGTGCAGAGCACTGTACTGAATGCTTGGGAGAGGACAATATAGAAGAGTTGGTAGATGTGTTCCCTGCCTACAAGGAGCTTACAGTCTAGAGGGAGAGTATGGAGAGTGCTAGGTATTCTGCATCTAATCCATGGGGCAACTTGGGGCCATTTTAGTGATTGTTATTATGGCATTGTTAGACACTTTGTGCCAGGCACTGTATTAAGCGCCGGGGTAGATACAAGCTGCTTGTTTGCTCTTGGCAGTTCCTGGGAGAAATAATGATTGAAAATGATTGAAAACCTTTCATCCAATAGTATTTACTGAGCACCTACGGGAAAAGGGAGCAGTAAGAGTAAATGGCACTGTCCTTGACCTCAAGAAGCTAACCATTTTATGAGACAAGGAGGTCGAAGAAAAAGCAGCACCAGGAATCCCATGGAACAAACATGACCGTTTTTGTGTGTGCACCGTTAGGTTGTGACTCTGGGTTCCATGTTGGCCTTTTTTCTTTTTTTTTAAAGTGGTATTTGTTAAGCGCTTACTATGTGCCAGCCACTGTACTAAGGTCTGGGGTAGGGACAAGCAAATTAGGTTGAACACAGTCCACGTCCCACATGAGGCTGACAGTCTTAAGCCCCATTTTACAGAGGAGGTAGCTGAGGCCCAGAAAAGTGAAGTGACTTGCCCAAGGTCACACAGCAGATAAGTGGTGGAGCCAGGATTAGAACCCTGGTCCCCTGGCTGTCAGGTCCAGGAACTTTTCACAATGTCATGCTGCTTCTCCAGTTGTCCTGCTGACACACTCTGTTCCCCTGGATTTTATCAAAACCTATCGCTACCCCTCGGCCTCCTCTACAAGCCACAGAAAACTTGGACCAACATTTGGAAACGCATGTGCTACTTGCTCTAACCAGTCGTAGGAGGATTAATAACATACACAAAAGGAGAGGTACTTAAAACCTTAGAATATCAGAATCTTAACAACCTTTGTCAGCCAAATTATTTGCAGATCAAAGGAGTCCAAACCCATTTCGCACACCAAATGCCTTTTAATAAGTACCTGCTTCAAGAATGTTCTTAAAACATTCCAGAATTGTGTTGAACAATTGCTTTCTTGAGTCATTTGACTTTAAAATTGATCTTCAGCTCTGAGAGGCCCCTGTTCTGATATGGAGGAAGGCAGTTCTATGTCGGAACAGCAAGGATTGAGGGCTTAGCAGAGTGGAGTTTGCACTTGAGTGGGAGAGAAGTGTTGAGTGGGGGAACAGAACTGAGTGACTAACAGAGGCTGATAGCTGAAAAACCACCAAAACAATGAATTTGGTAGCTGAATTGGCAGTGTGCAGGTTCCTGTATTAATGCTTCCAGAGGGTCAGAGAAGGAAGCAGAGGTCCTGTCCTTTGGAGTCAGGGAGTGGTCAGAAACAAAAGACCCCATTCTCATTCACCTCCAACCTGGGTCTCAGTTTCCAGGGCTTCAAAGGGAACTAGCATATGTACATGAAAAACCTGCAGGGCTGGGAAGGACTCTAAGGGAATCTAAATGGGTGAATTTCTCTTACAGCTGGCCAGCTTCCTGAGCTAAGGAGTTTTATCTCAATGTTTTCCCTAGGTGTTTGCTAGAAACTGTCAACTAGGGCCTGATGAGCAGGAGGTAATAGCTGAGGCCTAGTCACTAGTCTAGGAGGAGAGTGTCCATGTTTCTACCATGTTTCTACCATGTTTCTTAGAGAAGCAGCATGGCTCAGTGGAAAGAGCCCGGGCTTTGGAGTCAGAGGACATGGGTTTGAATCCCAGCTCCACCACGTCTGCTGTGTGACATTGGGCAAGTTACTTAACTTCTCTGGGCCTCAGTTACCTCATCTGGAAAATGGGGATTAAGATTGTGAGCCCCCTGTGGGACAACCTGATCACCTTGTGACCTCCCCAGCGCTTAGAACAGTGCTTTGCACATAGTAAGCACTTAATAAATGCCATTATTATTATTATTATTACTATTATTATTATTACCAGGAGATGATGGAGGTCCTGAAGAAAGGTGTCAATGGGAAATGAAATGACTACTGAAGGCAATCTGCATTCATTCATTCGATGGCATTTGAATGGCGCTCTCCTCAGAAACCCCCAACAATCTGTTTTTATCGAGTCAAAACTTGACAGTTGGTTTAGTGAAGCAGCATGGTCTAGTGGTTAGAGCGTGGGCCTAGGAATCAGAAGGATTTATAATCTAATCCCAGCTGCTGTGTGACCTTTATTCATTCAGTCATTCAATCGTATTTATTAAGTGCTTACTGTGTGCAGTGCACTCTACTAAGTGCTTGGAAAGTACAATTCAGCAACAAATAAAGAAAATCCCTACCCAACAACGGGCTCACAGTCTAGAAGGGCAGAGACAGACAATAAAACCAAAAAAACCAAGTAGACAGGCATCAATAGCATCGATATAAATAAATAGAATTATAGATATATGCGCATCATTAATAAAATAGAATAATAAATATGTACATATATACACAAGTGCTGTGGGGCAGGGAGGGGGTAGAACAGAGGGAGGGAGTCAGGGCGATGGGGAGGGAAAGAGGAGCAGAGGAAAAGGGGGGCTCAGTCTGGGAAGGCCTCCTGGAGGAGGTGAGCTTTCAGTAGGGCTTTGAAGGGGGGAGGTCACTTAATTTCTCTTTGCCTCAGTTATCTCATCCGAAAACTGGGGATTAAGACTGTGAACCTCACAGGGAACATGGACTGTGTCCAACCTGATTAGCTTGTATGCACCCCAGTGCTTAGTATTGCCTGGTACAGTGCCTGGGGCATAAAAGCACTTAACAAATACCATGAAAAAAGGGCATTCACTTCTCTCTAGACTGTAAGCTCATTGTGGACAAGGAACTTGTCTACCAATTCTGTTATAGTGTACTCTCCCAAGCACTTGGTACAGTGCTCTGCATACTCATTTATGCTTTAACTGTGAGCCCCACTGGAAGCTCCACGTGGGACAGAGACAGTGTCTGACTTGACTATCTTGTATCTTCCCTGGAGCTTAGTAATAATAATAATAATAATGGCATTTATTAAGTGCTTACTATGTGCAAAGCACTGTTCTAAGCACTGGGGAGGTTACAAGGTGATCAGGTTGTCCCACTGGGGGCTCACCATCTTAATCCCATTTTACAGATGAGGTAACTGAGGCCCAGAGAAGTTGTGACTTGCCCAAAGTCACACAGCTGACAGTTGGCAGAGCCAGGATTTGAACCCATAACCTCTGACTCCAAAGCCCGTGTTCTTTCCACTGATCCACGCTGCTTGCTTGGCACATATTAAACACTTAACAAATACCACAGTTACTATTACTAAGGTCCCTGGCCCTTAGGGAGCTCTCATTTAGCCTTTGTTGTGTTTTCCACACAGTCAGTGTTCAATAAGTGCATTTGATTGGTTGATGGGTGGATTGATTTTGTTCCTGCTTGTTTTCACTCTCCTCTCCCATTACATCTCAGCTTACTGTCTTCATTCCCCTTAATCCAACTATTCCCTGAGACTCTTTCTTACTTCTCCTCACTGCAGCCTATTGTTCAAGCCATTACCCCTACGTGGAACTTCCTCTTCAAAGCTCTTCTATCACATCTGCTCTAGGAAACCTTCCCTGGATAATTTCTAAACTCTCTGCTTTATATTCCCCACCTCCTAAATCAGAGCATTTTTGCAGGTTAAGAACTCACAACCCTCTTTAGCGCTTTTGTCCTTAATATACTCTATTACCTCCTCCTATCTGTATTATATTTTAGTGTCCCCCCTTAGAGAGTAAATTCTCTGAGAGCAGGTTTTCTGCCTACCAATTTTATTATACTCTCCTCCAGCACCTAGTATAGTGCTCTACACAGGTTGGACATACAGTAGATATTATTGATTAAACAATTGATATTCATTGAATGCCTACCATGTGCAAAACACTGTACAAGTATTGGAGAATCAATCAGTTGATCAATCATATTTATTGAGCGTTTACTGTATGGAGAAGAATACGGTAAAGGCTAAATGATTCAAGGGGAGGCAACTTTATGGAAAGTGCACCTGGATTCTAACTGTGGAAAGTGCATCCACCACTTCCCTGCAAGATACTTAAGTTCTCTGGGCCTTAGTTTCCTCATCTCTAAAACGTGGTTTAAATACCTGTTCATCTTCCCCCTTAGAATGTGTACCCCACATGGGGCAGAGACTGTGCATGACCTGATTATCTTGTATCTACCCTAGCCCTCCCCTTTCAGGATGGCACCTGGAGAGTTTCCAGTACTCTACCAGTCTCAGCTATGGGAGGGAGAGTCAAGCAGAGGCCTACCCATTCCATTCCTAGCTTGGGCAGTGGCTAGCAAGTGGAAGGCAATCTGCTACCAGTCAAAACCCACCTGTGCTGGGCAGCAGCTGTATGGGAGAGTCGAGGGTGGAGACTCAAGTTTACTGTGTGGCAGGCCATGGTAAACTACTTCCGTATTTTTTACTAAGGAAACTCCATGAATACACTACCAGAACGATTGCAGATGGAGAGTGGGTCGTTCTGGGAGAGATGTGTCTATGGAGTCACTATGGGTTGGAGACAACTTGACAGCATAAGTCAAGAACCTAGCCCAAACAGTACAGGCATAGTGGATAGAGCACGGGCCTGGGAGTGAGACGGTCATGAGTTCTAATCCCGGTTCCACCACTTGTCTGCTCTGTGACCTTGGGCAAGTCGCTTCACTTCTCTGGGCCTCAGTTACCTCATCTGTAAAATGGGATTAAGACTATGATCCCTCAGAGGGACAGGGACTGTGTCCAACCCGATTTGCTTATATCCACCCCAGCGCTTAATACAGTGCTTGGCACATAGTAAGTGCTTAACAAATACCACAATTATTATTATTAGTATTATTACAGTGCTTGGTTTATAGTAAACACTGGCCCTCAGGGGGCCCTCATTCTAAATAAGAAAAGGTGGGATTGGGGAGAAGCCTGGGGAGTGGTGAGAATCCCACCAAAGGAATGTGGGAAGTGAGGCAAAGGCCATCTTTGCCATGTTCCTGAGTTTGCCCCCACCCTTCCTGCTGGCCAGGATGCATGAGAGATTGGAAAGGGCTACAGGAGTGCCTTTTGATGTCAGCAGTCGCTCTCCTCCCCTCCATGAATTATTCCTTTTCCCTCCCTCCTCACACTCCCCACTCAGGAGCTGTGCCTACAGCATGCCAGAGATCGAGATACTAAAAAACAACAACAACAAAAAAAAAAACCTGGCATAGAAATTGGGCAGTTTCCAGCAGCTGCAATAATGCTATTATTAATAATAATGATAATAATAATGATATTTATTAAGGGTGTCCTAGGCATCAAGAACTGTGCTGAGTGCTGGGGTTGCTAAAAGATAATCAGAGGAGACGCAGGGAAGGAGGGAGGGAGGGAGGTTTGCACATATGTTTGTACATATTTATTACTCTATTTATTTATTTATTTATTTTACCTGTACATATCTATTCTATTTATTTTATTTTGTTAGTATGTTTGGTTTTGTTCTCTGTCTCCCCCTTTTAGACTATGAGCCCACTGTTGGGTAGGGACTGTCTCTATATGTTGCCAACTTGTACTTCCCAAGCGCTTAGTATAGTGCTCTGCACACAGTAAGTGCTCAATAAATACGATTGATTGATTGATTGATTGATTGATCAGGTGATTCACTGGTTTAAAGTCAATGGTAAGGAATTTCTGTTTGATGTGGAGGTGAACGAGCAACAACTGGAGACCCTCCTTCCTCTCCCCCTCGCCCCCCTCTCCATCCCCCCCATCTTACCTCCTTCCCTTCCCCACAGCACCTGTATATATGTATATATGTTTGTACATATTTATAACTCTATTTATTTATTTATTTTACTTGTACATATCTATTCTATTTATTTTATTTTGTTAATATGTTTGGTTTTGTTCTCTGTCTCCCCCTTCTAGACTGTGAGCCCACTGTTGGGTAGGGACTGTCTCTATATGTTGCCAACTTGTACTTCCCAAGCGCTTAGTACAGTGCTCTGCACACAGTAATCGCTCAATAAATACGATTGATTGATTGATTGATTGAGGTTGAGCAGGTTTCTTATCCCCATTTTACAAATGAGGAAACTCATTCATTCATTGATCCAATTGTACTTATTGAGTGCTTGCTTTGTGCAGAGCACTGTAGTAAGTGCTTGAGAGAGTATAATATAAAAATAAACAGACATATTCCCTGCCCACAAAGAGTTTATAGTCTAGAGATGAGCTTACAGTTTAGAAACTGAGGCATAGACTAGAACCCAGATCGCTTGAGTCCCACACTCATATTCTGTCCCCTAGGCCACACTGCCATCAGTGGGGTATCTAGACCCACCCTAGAAGTAGGAAGAAACTGAAAATAGAAGACAGACAACTCCAAAATCAGAGGTGGTTATTCTACCAGAGTTTACCAGCCTAAGAATGAATGAATGAATGAATAATAAAAGTAATAATAATAATGATGGTATTTGTTAAGCGGCATACAACCCCAGAGGGAAAAAGAAGAAAGGAATTAACCAGCATTTGCAAGGTGGTGATTGCCAGCTATAGACTCAAGCTCAAAAAATGAAAGCTTTTGAGTTACAAGAATAAATCAATCATATTTATTGAATGTTTACCATGTGCAAATCCCTGTGCCAAGCACTTGGAAGAGTACAATTTAGCAGAGTTGGTAGATATAGTTTCTGCCCACAAGAAGTTTACAGTCTAGAAGGGGAGATAGACATTAACATAAATAAATAAAGTACAGATCTGTACATAAGTGCTGTGGGGCTGAGGGAGGGGTGAACAAAGAATGTAAATCCAAGTGTAATTCGAATCCAGGAAAGAAGTGAGGGGATTCCGGTAAAGTAGGAATCATGAAAGGGGTGGTATGAGCACCACCAGTTATCTGCCTTGTGACATTGGGCAAGTCACCACTCAGTTTCCTCATCTGTAAAATGGGTATTCAATACCTGTCCTCCCTCCTACTTAGACCTTGAGCCCCATGTGGGGTAGGGAGTGTGTATAATCTGATTATCTTTATCTACCCAATACTTAGAACAGTGCTTAGCACATAGTAAGCACTTAGCAGATATAAAACAATTAGCATGACCAGGATGTAAAAGAAACAAGAGAAGCAACAAGTGACATTAAAGAATTGAGTGTGGCCTAAATCAAAATACTAACATTTATAAGATGGAGTGCCAAAAAGATCATAGAATGGCAAAGAGAGATCATAATTTTTTTTAAATGTATCTATCCCAGTGCTTGGGCATAGAGTAAATGCTTATTAAATATTATTATTGTAGGGGCGAAGGAAAGAAGTATTGTTCTTGACTCTGACCATTAGGTTTGACCCCTTTAATACAAGCTGGCCTATGACCAAACCCAAACTCCCATTTTCAGTGACCAGCCCCAGGGATAGCCAGTTGTTCCCCGCCCCCCACACCTGGCATCCAGCCCCTGGGGGGGGTCCTGTCTGTGAGTCCTGAGTCCATCTGGACTCACTGAGAAGCAGCGTGGCCCAATGGAAAGAGCCCGGGCTTTGGAGTCAGAGGTCATGGGTTCAAATCCTGCCTCTGCCAATTGCCAGCTGTGTGACTTTGGGCAAGTCACTTCACTTCTCTGAGAAGCAGCGTGGCTCAATGGAAAGAGCATGGGCTTTGGAGTCAGAGGTCATGTGTTCAAGTCCCTGCTCCGCCAATTGTCAGCTGTGTGACTTTGGGCAAGTCAATTCACTTCTCTGGGCCTCAGTTACCTCATCTGTAAAATGGGGATGAAGACTGTGAGCCCCCCCCACCGTGGGACAACCTGATCACCTTGTAACCTCCCCAGCGCTTAGAACAGTGTTTTGCACGTAGTAAGCGCTTAATAAATTCCATTATTATTATTTATCTATTTATTATTTATCTCCCCTCTGCCCTCAGAAGCCCCAGGTCCATCAGCGATGTTGACCTCGGGGAACATCAGGAATCGCCATATGCGCCCACCTGCTCCACCTTGTTGATGATTCTAAATACAATTGAATGAACGGCTGTGGGAGATGGCCTGGCATCCAGGGTCTCCAGAGATCCCCGCTGACAGGGGATCCCCAAACCACCACGGACTCAGCCACCGGCAATCAGGGTTAATCTTCCCAGCGGGGAACAGAGTCCCAGAGTTACACCTGGGCAAAGTCACTCACAGAGTCCCCATCAAGGGCAATTTCTATTCAGTATTTCAACCTTATCGCTTCTTATCCCATCCCTGCCCATTAGCCAATTCCCCTCTCTTTCCTCTCTACTCTTCCTCCGTGGAAAGAGGGACCTTCATCCCTATTGAAGTAGCATGGCCTAGCAGACAGAACACGGACCTGAGTCAGAAGGACCTAGGTTCTAATACCAGCTCCACCACTTGTACGCTGTGTGACCTTGGAGAGTCACTTCACTTCTCTGTGCCCTAGTGACTGCATCTCTGAAATGGGGAGCACTATGTGGGACAGGGGCTGTGACCAACCCAATTACCTTGTATTTACCCCAGTACTTAGAACAGTGCCTGGCACATAGTAAGTGCTTAAGAAATACCACTATTATTATTATTATTGTTAGTGAAGAGGTGGAGCTGGAGCCTTTGTTCCTACTGCTCATGGTGAGAAATTCTGCTTAACTTTGAGGCCTCTTACTCTCCTCTGTCTTTCCTCCCTCTTTAGAAGGGAGCCAAGATGGACCCCCTGTTTCTATTGCTCATCCCTCCTGGCCTTGGGGTCTCAATGCCTGGTTATGTTCCTCTCTGTCTTTCCAGTCCTTTGGGAGGGAGGTCCAAGCTCTGCTCCTATGGGGAAGCAGTGTGGCTCAGTGGAAAGAGCCCGAGCTTGGGAGCCAGAGGTCATGGGCTCTAATCCCAGCTCTGCCACATGTCTGCTGTGTGACTTTGGGCAAGTCACTTCACTTCTCTGTGCCTCAGTTACCTCATCTGTAAAATGGGGATTAAGACTGTGAGCCCCATGTGGGACAACCTAATCACCTTCTATCCCCCCAGTGCTTAGAACTGTGGTTCGCACATAGTAAGGGCTTAACAAATACCACCATTATTATTATTATTATTATGGCCCATGGGGATGGGTCTTGCTTGGCCATGCAGCCCCCTTGGCCTGGTGATTGTCTATTCTGTAATGGGTGTTAGTGTTGCTTTGCATGGGTTCTCTGAGCAGTGAAGAGATTTCCTCAGAATCCTCCACTTTGCTTGGAGCTTTCCCTTACAATACTTATTATCATATTACATCACTGTGACTGCTATCAAACTGTCCCATCACAACATTGGACCAGTTGAAGGAAAGTCAACGAACTCACCTAATACTTCCATACAAAGCTGTCCACACCCAACAAGATCAGACCCATAGGAAATTAGATCAGGCTTAAAATTATGTTCATTTACTCTTACTACTTTCTCTTCCCTGAAAGTTCAATTTTATTTATTCTAATTCCACTGCTGGGGAAGATTTCTATAAGGGTCTTTGCTCCCCTTCCCCCTCCCCCTTAGTTAGAGTGTAAGTGCCTTGTGGGCAGAGAACGTTGCCTTGGGTTTATCATACTTTCTCAAGTACTTAATACAGTGCTTTGCTTTTGGAAGGTGCTCAATTGCTACTATTGATGGTAGTTCCCGGCCTCCCTCTTTTGCAGCATCTCCCTCCTGTTTCTCTTCTTCACACCCCGAAGGCCTGGAGCTGGAAACCATGCCAAAGATATTTAAAAGGAAACAATAGAAGTTATGTCTTATATCATTAATTTAATGTCCAGCAGCGTGGCTCAGTGGAAAGAGCATGGGCTTTGGAGTCAGAGGTCATGGGTTCAAATCCCGGCTCTGCCACTTGTCAGCTGTGCGACTTTGGTCAACCACTTAACTTCTCTGGGCCTCAGTTCCCTCATCTGTAAAATGGGGATGAAGACTGTGAGTCCCACGTGGGACCTGATTACCTTGTATCTACCCCAGCGCTTAGAACAGTGCTTTGCATATAGTAAGTGCTTAACAGATACCAACCTTATTATTATTACTATTATTATTCATTTCCCCCTCCTAATGCTTCCCACTTTCAAATACCTCCAAAAGCTGCATGGCCTAGTGGGCAGAGCATGGGCCTGGGAGTCAGAGGACTTGGGTTCTAATCCTGATCCACCTATTGCATGGTGGATCAGGATTAGAACCCAGGACAAGTCACTTAACTGCTTTGTGCCTCAGTTTCCTCTTCTGTAAAATGGGATTCCCCCTACTAATTAGACTATGAGCCCCATGTGGAACAGGTACTGTGTCGTCCAACCTGATTAAATGTATCAACTCCAGTGCTTAGAACAATGCTTGACACACAGTAAGCACTTAACAATCAAGCGCTTAGTACAGTGCTCTGCACACGATAAGTGCTCAATAAATATGATTGAATGAATGAACAAATACCATAAAAAATAATGATTTGCTCTGCTCAGAAAAGTTATCTGTCACACTGTGCCCAGCAGCAAGAATTGGGGCATCACTACCACGCTGCAAATGCACCAGGGAAAATTTGGCAGAGGGAAAACAGGAAGCCCCAGAGGTCCAACCACTGATATAGAGGCCCCAAACAATTAATAACATTGTTAGATAAAATGTCGCTCCAGGGCCCCAGACAATCAAGCTATTTCTCCTGGCAGCAAGGTAAGGGGAGGAATTTAGTGGGTGAGTATAGCTGGAAGAGGAAGAAATAGCTAGAAAGGAGGATTGAAGGGTAAGCAAAATTCATAACTATCATTTTTTTCTTCACCATCATAGACAGCATTCATTGAGTGCCTATTGTGCAAGTTGCCTGGGAAACATACCACAGGGTTAAAAGATTTGATTCCTGCCCTTGAGGAGTTAATCATCTAGTGGGGAGGGAGAGACAAGTAGACAGAAATTGCTAAATACACAATGGCTAGGAGAGTAAGAGAAAAGATACAAATGACAAAAAAGTAATGCAATAAATAGGAAATAAACAGAAACTCACTCACTAAAATGCTAAAGTGGCTGATAGGATGGCATGTCCAAGGTGGTGGGGGATAAAATCGGGACTGTCTTCTGGAGGAAGGGTGTAATTTCTCTCAACTTTCAATTAATCAATCGGTCAATAGTATTTATTGAATGCCTACTGTGGGAGAGCACTGCACTAGGCTCTTGGAAGATTATTAATAGTGCTAGAAGACCCAGCCCTGCCCTCAAGGAGCTGACAGGGTAGTAAAGATTTTAACTACTTAGTAACCATACATTCCATGAAGCTCATGGGGAGGAGGATGACAAAAAGTTTAAATCCAAGCCAATCAGCCCTTGACTACAAAACCACCTCTTTCTCCCCCCCCCCACCCTTTCCCCTCTCTCCCTCTCTAATTCGCCAAACTCTAACTCTAAGGTATCATTATAATTTAAAATACGTGGGAGTGTCGACCACTTGTTGGAACTCTTTGGAATTCAGATTGAGAGACATCCTTTCCATTTCATAGTTCCATTTACAGAGAAGCCACCACTAGAAATAGACTGTGACCCCATTCCTATCTCCATTGTACTCTACCCAGCACTTAGAACAGTGCTTTGCACATAGTAAGTGCTTAACAAATGCCATCACTATTATTATTATTACCCAGACTGTTCTCTCACTCTTCCACAAAGTGTTGATGCTGAGGCCATACTAGAGTTCGACTGATTGATTACAGGTGAGCGATGGTGGATGGTAAACTCCACTAGACTGTAAGATCCTTGTGGGCAGGGATCATGCTTACTATCTGCATTGTATTGTACCCTCAATACACAGTAAGTCCTATGCACAAAGTGCCGAACAAATGCCACTGATTAATCGATCAGTAAGTGTAAACTCGTTGTGGGGAGGGAATGTGTCCACCAACTCTTGTCATGTCATACTCTTCCAAGCACTTAGTACAGTGCTCTGCACACAGTAAATGTTCAATAAATATGATTAATTGATTGAAACAGCTTATTCCGTGGAGAGGAACAGAAGAACTGGAGGACAGAAAGATTTATAACTGTTGCAAATTCTCAAAGCTCTAAAAAGGGGAATCCCACGCTCTAATACAGGCAGAAAAACAAAATCATATTGATGCGTTTGGCATGGCATTTTTCCCAAAGGAAAGCTCCAGGAATCTTGATCCCAGAGAGACATAAGCTCTTATCCATCAGCATTTAAGAGCTATTAATTAGTACTGGGGGGGAGGGGATCCCTTCGAGAAGAGGGCAGGGACACCGGAAACATTCCAAACAAAAGACGGTTAGAAAAATGTTAGAAAAATAGCACTTAAATGTTGCACGTGTAATTGGCTCGTCTCCCCTAAATAGGGGTTGTCAGCCTGCAGGCTAATTCCCCGGGGTGGCACTTTTCAAATCTCCCCCTCCTTTCGAGAGAGAGAGCGAGAGAGAGAGAGAGAGAGAGAGAGAGAGAGAGAGAGAGAGAGAGAGAGAGAGAGAGAGAGAGAGAGAAGGATGGCCTCGAATGGGGAGAATCTGGTCTAGCCCTAAAGGTGAAGGTGGACGGCCTATCCTGCTTCCATCAGGGGAAAGGCTGGACAGAGGATGAAGGACCGGCCCTTTTCCCCTTCCACCTTGGGAAAGAACAAAAAGGAGAGAAGGAGAGAGAGAAAGAGAGAGAAAGAAAGAGAGAGCGAGCAAGAGAGAGAGAGAGAGAGAGAGAGAGAGAGAGAGAGAGAGAGAAGGAGAGAAAGGAAGGGAGAGAGGGAGAGAAAAGCAAATCGTCTTGAAAATGGGCAGCAATCTCCAGGAGCTCTAGAGTGACACCAGAGTGTGTGAGCCACCGCCGAATGAGCCGAGGGGGGAGAAGGGGAGAGGGAGAGGGAGAGAGAGAGAGAGAGAGAGGGAAGAGGGAGAGGCGGTGTCATGTGACCCACTTCCCTGCTCCTTTTCTCCTTTAAAGGGGTCACTGGCAGGCGAGCGCCGGCCACAATCACGGTGCTCAGTCCAGCGGCAGCCCGAGCTGGGTCCGTCCATCCCATCCCATCTCATCTCATCCCATCCCATCCCATCTCATCCCATCCCAACCCATCCCAGCCCGGCCCATCCCCGCTGCACTTTTTCCCACCTCCGAAGTTTTGCGGAGCCGGAGGAGGGGAAGAGAGGGAGAGGACCAGCTCGGATCCCGGGGAACGCGCTGGAGGAAAAAAAGGGGCGGACATAAAAAAAAGGAAAGGGAATAATTATAAACGGGGAAGGGGCAGGAAACTACTTGGCCCAAAAAAATGGCTGGGGCAATTATAGAAAACATAAGCACCAAGAAGCTGTGCATTGTTGGTGGAATTTTGCTCATTTTCCAAGTCATCGCTTTCCTCGTGGGAGGCTTGATTGGTAAGTCCTTAAATCTGCAAACTGTGTGTGTGTGTGTGTGTGTGTGTGTGTGTGTGTGTGTGTATTTGTGTGTGTGAATGCATGTATGTATATATGCATGTATGTGTGTCCCCTCTCTCCCCCCACCTCCCCACGCTCTCTCTTTCTCTGTCTCTCTTTCTTTGTCTCTCTCATCTCTCTCTCTCAGTTTCTCTCCCGTTCTCCTCTCTGGCCCTTTCTCCCTCCTTTCCTGTTGTTTGGCTACTTGTTACAGTATCACTGCCTCACTTCTATGATCTAATTAGTCCGCCTATTGTCGTTAAGGAAGCCGAGCTCCGTGGGACTCCGAGGGGCAGATTGCAGTCTGGAGGCAGAGAGAAAGGAAGGGGAAAAAGTTTTGGCCTAGTTTCAGTGTCTACTTAAAAAGAAAGAGGAGAAGGGGGGGAAAATCTTAAGCATGGCGACTGATCGTGCGAGGAAGGGTTTGGTTACAAACTTGATTTCTTTCTTTTTTTTTCTTTCCCCTCTTTCCCGCACCCTCTTTCCTCCCTCTTCCCCGTAGACCCCGTGGTCACAGCTCCAGCCCCGGCCGACCCCCTCACCATTGTGTGGCTACAGATTTGTGGATTCTAGGAGGGAAATGTGGATTTGGGGGGCGAGGGGAGGCAATGGGGCTTGTTTTGCATTTTCGGCGCTGACCCCTTTCACTTTTCCAACTTTCGACTCCCTCTTTTCTCCCCCCATCGACCCCTCCAGCCCCTGTGGGTTGCGGTTCAGGAAGACTGAGAGGGGTGGGGGATGGGGAATATATTGGGGGGGGTGGGAATGGAGGAATGAATGGAGGGGGGCAAATTCATTCATTCATTCAATCGTATTTATTGAGCGCTTACTGTGTGCAGAGCACTGTACTAAGCACTTGGGAAGTACAAGTTGGCAACATATAGAGACGGTCCCTATCCAATGGCGGGCTCACAGTCTAGAAGGGGGAGAGTGACAACAAAACAAAACAAGTAGACAGGCACCAATAGCAGCAAAATAGATAAATAGAATTATATATATATATATATATATATATATATATATATATATATATATATATATATACAATATATACACTGATAAATTCCAGTACTCTACCAGTCTCGACTATGGGAGGGAGAGTCAAGCAGAGGCCTACCCAATCCATTCCCAGCTTGGGCAATGGCTAGCGAGTGGAAGGCAAGCTGCTATAAGTCAAAACTCACCTGTGCTGGGCAGCAGCAGCACAGGAGAAAGGTCGAGGCATGGAAGGCGGCAATGGTAAATCGCTTCCATATTTTTACAAAGAAAACTCTATGGATACACTACCAAAATGACTGCAGATGGAGGTGGGGCATTCTGGGAGAAATGCATCCATGGTGTCGCTATGGGTCATCATCATCATCATCATTAATCGTATTTATTGAGCGCTTACTGTGTACAGAGCACTGTACTAAGCGCTTGGGAAGTACAAATTGGCAACATATAGAGACAGTCCCTACCCAACAGTGGGCTCACAGTCTAAAAGGGGGAGACAGAGAACAAAACCAAACATACTAACAAAATAAAATAAATAGAATAGATATGTACAAGTAAAATAAATAAATAAATAGAGTAATAAATATGTACAAACATATATACATATATACAGGTGCTGTGGGGAAGGGAAGGAGGTAAGATGGGGGGATGGAGAGGGGGACGAGGGGGAGAGGAAGGAAGGGGCTCAGTCTGGGAAGGCCTCCTGGAGGAGGTGAGCTCTCAGCAGGGCCTTGAAGGGAGGAAGAGAGCTAGCTTGGCAGATGGGTAGAGGGAGGGCATTCCAGGCCCGGGGGATGACGTGGGCCGGAGGTCGATGGTGGGACAGGCGAGAACGAGGTACGGTGAGGAGATTAGCGTCGGGGGACCGGAGGGTGCAGGCTGGGCTGTAGAAGGAGAGAAGGGAGGTGAGGTAGGAGGGGGCGAGGTGATGGAGAGCCTTGAAGCCCAGGGTGAGGAGTTTCTGCCTGATGCACAGATTGATTGGTAGCCACTGGAGATTTTTGAGGAGGGGAGTAATATGCCCTGAGCTTTTCTGGACAAAGATAATCCGGGCAGCAGCATGAAGTATGGATTGAAGTGGAGAGAGACACGAGGATGGGAGATCAGAGAGAAGGCTGATGCAGTAGTCCAGACGGGATAGGATGAGAGCTTGAATGAGCAGGGTAGCGGTATGGATAGAGAGGAAAGGGCGGATCTTGGCAATGTTGCGGAGCTGAGACCGGCAGGTTTTGGTGACGGCTTGGATGTGAGGGGTGAATGAGAGAGCGGAGTCGAGGATGACACCAAGGTTGCGGGCTTGTGAGACGGGAAGGATGGTAGTGCCGTCAACAGAGATGGGAAAGTCAGTGAGAGGGCAAGATTTGGGAGGGAAGACAAGGAGTTCAGTCTTCGACATGTTGTTTAAGGTGGCGGGCAGACATCCAGATGGAGATGTCCTGAAGGCAGGAGGAGAGGCGAGCCTGGAGGGAGGGGGAGAGAGCAGGGGCAGAGAGGTAGATCTGGGTGTCATCAGCGTAGAGATGATAGTTGAAGCCGTGGGAGCGGGGCAAATGGGGTCTTAGCAAATCTCCCCCTTCTGCAGCCCATCTCCTGGGGTGGGGGGCGGTGCTTTCGGACCCCCGGATCGCCCCCCAGGCCTCTCGCCCGGTCAGCAAGCCAAGGCTCCCTTTCCTTAAGCAAAACCAGAATTTTTCTCCAGGCTTCCGGGAGAGGGGTGGACCTGCCCAGGAGGAGGGGGGAAGACGCCCCTCTCTCCCTCTTCCTCCCCTTCCCCTCTGCACCCTTCCCCCAACCTTGACCCTGGGTTTCCCTGAATCTTGGGGCGAGGGGGGGCGGGGGGAGTGGAGGAGGGAGAGAGAAACTCCACCCCAAACTTTCCAGCAGGCGGGGCCGGGATTTATTTCCACCCTGCTTGGGGAGATTTCGGTGCACCAAGTTTTTGTGGGGTTGTCTGTGTTTGTGTGTGTGTGTGTGTGTGTGTGTGTGTGTGTGTCTTTAATGAAGTTTGCTGGAGGGCCAGAATCCCATCTCTTGTTTTAAAAAACCGCTTTGGGTGAAATATTCCTTAGGATGAAACTTTGTCATCTTGGAAAGTGACTGTGATTTTTGTTTCTGGAATATGGGAAGAAAAAACCCCAGGGGCGTTCAAGCAATTTTCCCCTTGAGTATTCTGCCCCAATCTTTGGTCACATCTGGATTGATCAGTCTTCAGGGAAGGAAGAGGGAGGGAAAAAGCACACTTGGGCTGGTTGGAGGAATGGGGTGGGGCTGGGGGGCGACTCAGGAGTTTGGAAAAGTAGGGGGGAAGCCAGTCTCGTGCCTGGGAAATAGGTTTACATGCGTGTTTTTTGTTTGGAGCTGGGTTTGGTGCAAGCAAATGAAAGGAGTCCGTCTCATCCTGTAACCGTCGCAACATCCAAACAAACTGTTTTTTAAAAAAAGGAGGGGGGAAGGATAAAAACTTGACTCGCGGAGCAAGGGTGGGGGTGGATTTCAAAAGACTGTTTTTCCCTTAAATATAGAAAAGCTGAACTCCATTCAGTTTAGCCCTTAATTTGGGGCAGATTTCTTGGTGTCTGTCCCCTCCACACCCCTTCATTCTCTCCCCAACCTCCCTTTTTCCTGGGTTCTCTACCCCCTCCACCAAGGTTCAAGTTTTGTGTTGCAGACGCTTATTGGTAGCATGGATTCTCCATGTTTTCTCCTGTATTGGATTATTCGAGGCTCTTAATACTCTCGCTGAGAACTGGCAACAGCCTCGCTGATGCTCCTGACAATTATTGTGCAGCGGTTACAATTACACCTCTTGTCTCCCTTGATGAGCAGTTGCAGTTAGATGCCATCCGATCTCGTATGATTTCAGTGGCAGACCGTAATTAAAATTTCTTACACCTTGTGCTTTCAGAATGAAAACTGGTCTATTATCCCTGTTTGACCTTCATCGCTCTTTGAGGTTTTTGCACAAGCAGTGAACGGATTATACATAGGGTGGTTCGGTGGTGTGTGTGTGTCTCTGTGTGTGTTTGAACGCTGATGGGAGGAGGAACCCATTATAAACTGGGGCAGTTTTTGAAGGTTATTCTCTAGAAAACCCATCAGACAGCAGAAGGGGATGAGGCACTGTAGAGTTTCGTGCTCTTTCCCCCCTCCCCACCCCCTTCCTTGAAGACTGATCGGGATGTGACCAAAGATTGGAGCAGAACACTGAAGGGAAGATTGCTTAAACGCCCCTGGGGTTTTTTCTTCCCATATTCTAGAAGCAAAATCACACTCACTTTCCAAGATGACCTAAAGTTTCATCCCAAGGAATATTTCATCCAAAGGAGGTTTTTAACTAAGAGGTGGGATTTATTTTTTTAAAGCCACTATGCTTTGAACTCAACAATCCATTTATCCCAATTTGGAAATCCCAGAAGTGGTATGATTTTTTTTTCTGTCGTCTGGGGCACATGGCTTCAGTCTGCAGGCATCGAAGATTCATTCATAACTTTCTAGTGCACTTTTAATAAACCGGCTGGAACTTTTGCAGTAGAATTTGGTCATTATATTTTGATCCTTGGGGCAATACTGAGAATATTGTGTCTGTTACTTTGCCATTTTGGCAAGGAGAACCTTAATACAGTGTCTGTTTCTTGTTATATTGACTCTCCCAAGCACTTAGTATAGTGTTTTGCATACAGAAAGCACTGAAGAAATATGATTAAATGAATAAACTTGTCAGGGATGCATATTTGAAAGTTCATTTGATGCCTGTTGGAAATTTAGTGATAAATACTAAAATTTGATGATGCAATACTCAGGTTTGAATGTGGTACAGAAAGCTGAGCAGGAGGAATATTAAACTTTGACTGGACGATGTTTGAAATTTAGATTTTGGAGAAAGCGAACACAATCAATTTATTTTAATAGACATGTTGGCATTTTGTCCTTTGCCCTATCTGTAACAGAAGAATCCCTTTCAGAGAAAACTACTCTTCATTAGAACTTAAATATGCCACAGTGTTTGGTATTACTCCATCATAGCAGTGTAAAATTTTCCTCCTTGCACTGTGAACAATTTGCTGATAAAGTGGCATTCTATGTTTGAAATTTGTAAGAGTTCCCCATTAAGAATGTATTCTATTAGACTGTGAGCCCGTTGTTGGGTAGGGACTGTTTCTATATGTTGCCGACTTACACTTTCCAAGCGCTTCGTACAGTGCTCTGCACACAGTAAGCACTCAGTAAATACGATTGAATGAATGAATCTCCTGAAAGAAAGTAAAAGATAATTCCTGTTGTGGGTTTTTTTAAGCCTGTATTCTGTTTACTTGCAGAAAGATCCCTGTTTAAGAAGCCATAGGTGGAATATCTGGCGTTTATTTCAATATTTATTTGAAATGGGAAGAACAAGGGCCAAACAAACTTTGAATTAACCAGGTTCAGTTTGTTCTCTAATAAAGAGATCAGACAGTTGGTATGGCAGTTGGTCAGAATTACTTCATTCAAAATAGTGAGCAATATTGATTTACCTGGCTTTACTGAATTGGGAAAGAGCACCGATGAGGAAGAAAGTACATGCCTTTTTAGATTAAAGATGAAGCATTTTTGTTGGTATCTGCTTGGTTGCCCCCTTGGTTTTTCAATGAACCATTTCCCTTGAGATCAAGGGGTTAAGTTTTAGGCTTTGTGGGGTTTTCTGAGGGAAGTCTCCAGGCTGGGTTGGAACCCGTTGGGAAAAGTTTGGGTTTCAAGCTTTCCTTTGACTTGCTAATCAGGGTAGCTTTAGTATGGGTTTTACAATGAGCTATTTATCCATATCCTCCCAGGCAAAAACACCAGTTCTCTATCTTGCTTACAGGAGTGTTTTAAGGATTAATTAAGATTTATGAAGCACCTTGAAGATGTTACATATTGTCTCCCAATGCTTTATGACCTAAGTGGGGAATTTCCAGTGTAAAAGTTGAAAGGGAAGATATGTCACAGTTAACCTAGGGCATGGGGGGGGAGAGTAGGAAGTTTGCTTGCAAGCTTCAATTTGCATCCCATGTAAAGCCGAGCTTATATTACTGAAATGAAGGTGGTAACTAAACTACAGTAGTTTTCTTCCATGCATATGCAATTTATTTTTGTTCCGAAGAGGCATGGAGTTTAAAGTTTCTAGCCCCGCTTGTTTATGCTAAAGGGGAAACCACGCAGGCATCATGGGAGAGTAGAGACCGACCCTGAAGGTAAGTGACACTGAATTATTGGGAATGCATGACAACAGGTGGTATTGGTGACTATGTTGATAGTCCCCCTAACAGCAGTCGGTGGGGGTTGAAGAGACTGAAAACACAGTTAACATTCTCATTTTGTTCCTTCAGGTATCATCATCTCAAAAGAAAAAGTCAGGACTTTGTGATGGATTAATTCCACTGCCTTATTGGCATTCCTCAGGAATGAGAGACTGTGTCTGAAGAGGGCCAGGCATATCTTTTTGGAAAGACATTTTCTAGTGGAAAATTCCCCTTTGATGCAAATAAGCATGGGCAAACCACCAAGCTAATGCTAGCAGGGATGGCCTCAGGGAGGCAAAGCTAATGTTTCTGGAACCGTGTACCTCACACTTGTCTGCTGCTGAGCCTGCCCTGATTGCAGGAAATCCACCCGATTGGCAGAGTGGTTTGGGCCTCCCCTAGTCCTCTGCTCCCACTCACTCCTTCCCCCAACTAGGCTGGTCCTGTAGATGCCAATTTCTCATTGTGAAAGCTGGGGTGAAAAGCAGGCCAGGGATGTTAGAGACGGGCAGGGGGATGGGAGCAAGTTCCCTTCACCAGTGACTGTGAGAATCATCTCAGTCCTAAATGGGAAAACTCTCCCATCTTGGAGTGGGATCAGTAACGGGAGTCAGTAACAGATATTTATGTACATATGTGTTATTTATTTATATTCATTCATTCATTCCATCATATTTATTGAGCTCCTACTTTGTGCAGAGCACTGTACTAAGCGCTTGGGAAGTACAAGTCGGCAACATATTGAGATGGTCCCTACCCAACAACGGGCTCACAGTCTAGAAACGGGCTTGATGTCTGCCTCCCCCTCTAGACTGCGAACTCGTTGTGGGGAGGGAATGTGTCTGCTTATTGGTGTATTGTGCTCTCCCAGACACTGAGTACAGTGCTCCACACACAGTAAGCGCTCAATAAATACGATGGAATGAATAAATATTTAGGTGGATAGGATGGCTTTCAGTTGCGGGCCAAAACAAAACATTAAATAACCCTGTTTGTAGGACTTCTAACATGCTGTATTGTTAGCTGGTTAATGAGAAAGATTTTGCTAGCTAGATTAAGATAAGGGAGTTTGTCCAGTTGGGGGAGAAAAATTGCAGCGACTTGCCTTCTGCAGCCTGGACCAGGGAGTCTGTCTTCTGAAAAATGTCTGCACACACCAGGCGTGGCAACTTCTCCCAAGTCTCAACCAGCCTGGATAATTGTGTGAATCATTTGTTAAGTGACTGAACAGTTATCAACAATGCAGTTCATTATTTATGGTGTTTAGATGCTGCTACTTGAGGGATTATTGCATGGCTCCCTGTTCTTCAGGCAGTAATTTGGGTTTTGTTTTGGAGGCCTAAGTAATTCCTAAGAAGGAGAAGGATCCAGATGGAAAGGAATTGGGAAGCCCTGTAGAATAGGGGAAGATACTGAAAATGAAAGATCAAAACTCTGTTCATAACAGAATATGTGTGTATGTATTTTTTTAATTACTAGAGGCTCTGGCAGACGTACAGTTAGAGTGAATAACTCCTCAAAAATCTCAAGTGGCTACCAATCAATCTGCGCATCAGACAGAAACTCCTCACCCTGGGCTTCAAGGCTCTCCATCACCTCGCCCCCTCCTACCTCACCTCCCTTCTCTCCTTCTACAGCCCATCCCTCACCCTCCACTCCTCTGCCGCTTATCTCCTCACCGTACCTCGTTCTCGCCTGTCCCGCCATCGACCCCCGGCCCACGTTATCCCCCGGGCCTGGAATGCCCTCCCTCTGCCCATCTGCCAAGCTAGCTCTCTTCCTCCCTTCAAGGCCCTACTAAGAGCTCACCTCCTCCAGGAGGCCTTCCCAGACTGAGCCCCTTCCTTCCTCTCCCCCTCATCCCCCTCTCCATCCCCCCATCTTACCTCCTTCCCTTCCCCACAGCACCTGTATATATGTATATATGTTTGTACATATTTATTACTCTATTTATTTATTTATTTATTTATTTTACTTGTACATATCTATTCTATTTATTTTATTTTGTTAGTATGTTTGGTTTTGTCTCCCCCTTTTAGACTGTGAGCCCACTGTTGGGTAGGAACTGTCTCTATATGTTGCCAATTTGTACTTCCCAAGCGCTTAGTACAGTGCTCTGCACACAGTAAGCGCTCAATAAATACGATTGATGATGATGATGAATAGGTGCGTTTTGCACTTTAGACATGAATGTTGATGGACCTTTCTTATTCATTGTAAGATTTCCTTGAACCTGCAATGTTGGCAAAGGCTCTGGGAGCTGATGAAAAAACAAGGCAGGAAATGGTCGTGTCTATTTAGTTTAGGTCTTCTGCATTCTCCTTAAAGAGCTGCAACCAGGATTTAATGGGTAAATGTGCCAGAAACTGACTGTTCCCAGACGAACGTCCCTACTGGGGGGGAAAGGGAAAAGGGGACAGGTTGGGGGAAAGGAGACACAGCCCCAGTGAACTAGCGTTTTAGGTTTCTCCCCCCCCACCCCATTAATTTTCAGAGCAGTTTCCACCTGAAAGGACACCTGGCTGGACTATGGAAAGTGTACTCTTTAGTTTGAGAATAACATGGACCATTCGTCAAGTATTTTATCTAACAACTAAGTAAATCTTGCAAGGCAAATAAAACTGTCTTGCAAACAGGAAGGGGCCAATTTGGCCCGGGACAGGCTGGAATTCAAGGCATTTGTCTGCCACTCGTCTGGAACCATGCCCCTGCCTGGACACGGGGTGGCTGCTACTGACCATTCTACTTTGACCCAGAAGTAACAGATGCACGTTGGAACACACAACATCATGTACTGACATCATTCGCGATCTTTTACAGCAATTTGCAGAGCCATCGGTGAATCAGTTGATGGTATTTATTGAGCACTTACTGTGTGCAGAATACCGTACCAGGTGTTTGGAAGAGTACAGTAATCCAGAGTTGGTAGATACGTTCCCTTACAGTCTAGAATCACCAGGAGAGCTCATTCAGCTCCCTCCGAACATGGATGTCACTTCCAAGCCTGCCCATCTTGGTGACAAGAGCAGAGGCGGAGGGAGATTAGGTGCTTTAAAGGCCTCTGGTTTACCAACTGCTTAGTACAGTGCTCCTTACACAGTAAGTGCTCAATAAACACCATTGATCGATATCGATGCCAGAAGGGGAACAGACCAGCTGTAAACAAGCCCAATGAGCACCCCTCTCATCCAGGATGTGGCAGAAGGGTTGAGAAATCAGAGGTCTCCCTGGGAGTGTGGCACTTGGCTATAGTTCCCCCTTATGTCTACCCTTTCATGAGCTAATGATGTTGATCGAGTGTCTCCTAAATTGGATGCACTGCGCTAAGTGGTTGGGAAAGTACAAAAGGAAGCAAAAGACCTTTTCCCTGCCCATTAGGTTCCTGGAACCCAAGGGTGGAAATTGTTCCAGTTTCATTTTGGAGGCTGTGATTTTTTTCCCCAGCCTGGTACTTTGTGGGCATTTGACAGGAGGCTGTGAGCAAAGGGGTGTCCAGAACTGAGTGCTTCAGTGGCTATCTTACTCCACCTCCTCAATCAACCAGAATTGTGTAATGAGCCCATATTTGTGGCAGAACATCATACTAAGCCTGTGGGAGAGTTCAATAGAAGACACAAACCTTGCCCATAAGTAGTTTACAATCTAGCAGGCTGTAGATACTCTGGGCTTCTGTAGCATCCTTCCAAAACCTACAGCCAAAACGTATAGCTGCTTAATAAATATTGACTGCCGGGGATTTGGACCTCTAGGCTTGAGTTGCACATTCAGATTTCCTGATTTCACTCCCAGACAGACACCGCCCAGTTACCCTGGAACTGTAGAATGTGGTGAGGAAAGAGGTTTTAAATTCCCCTTTCCGTCTCTACTTTAAGGTTCTCACAGGATGATTACCTTTTTGTATTTCTTGATTTAATTAAAAAAAGAATCCTGAAATAATAATCTTAATGTCTTTTCCTTTGTGTACTTAATTCCTCTTTCAATTTGAGAAAGGAAACACCTAGCTAAACTCTTGACGGAATGACATAATTGGAGCATATTTGTGCTGTTCGGTGTGGTTTTTTTAAGTATGCCGTGAGTAAAAAACAAATTCCTAGCTTCATCACTCTGAGGAGGGTGTGGTACATTCTCTTCCTCATGCTTCAGGAAGTTTTGCAACTTAAAAAATTACAAATTTTTTTGTTTGCTCTGTCTTTAATTTTCCCAATCCAGACCTCATATGCCTAGCCCATTTCAGTGTTTTGGGAGCTGTTCTGAGCCTCCAACCAGTCAGGTTTTCCATACCTCACTTCTGTTCTCCCTGTGGCACCGGAAAAATCCAAATTTCAGTGAGACTGTAAACTCCTTGAGGGCAGGGATCATGTCTACTAAATGCTATTGCACTCTCCCAAGCACTTACTATAGTGCTCTGCACACTGTAGGACCTCAATATTCCAGTTGTAAACATTTTTATGTCTGCCTCATCTATTAGAGTATAAGCTCCTTGTGAGCAGAGAAAGTGTCACTTTGTTGTTCTGTACTTTCCAAACACGTAATCCTGTGCATCTACTTAGACTATGAGCTCATAGGGTACATGTACTGTGTCCAATTAACTACGCATACCATAAAAAAGTAGACACTCAATGTAGTTACTATTATTGCTTTTAATTGTGAGCACCAGCAAGTGGAAACACTCCTATATAAATCAATATTATTTATTGAGCAAATACTGTGTGCACGGCACTATACTAAGCAATGCAGAGAGAACAACTGATTACAATGAAAATTTTATTTTGTAATTCAAATAAATGAAAACTTATTCGATGTATCAGCTCAGGGTGACTATTTTGGAGAACTTTTCCCTGAGAAACTCTGTTCTGACCCCGAGTCTGTATGTGAAAGCCAAACTGCATAACTCTGTTTAGCGCTGATAGAGCCAGACTGGCAAGATGTTCAAGGGAAGAATAAACCACTAGTCCACTGCAGGAAACCCTGACTGGTGGAGAATGTACTGGAATTTTCCACTCTATTTGTTAATAGCACTTATTGTGCACTTTACTGTGTGCACAGGACTATACTAAACCTTTGGGAGAGTACAATAGCTGTAGTAGTAATAATAATAAGTATGGTATATGTTAAGCGCTTACTATGTGCTAGGCACTGTACTCCCCCTTCTAGACTGTGAGCCCGTTGTTGGGTAGGGACCATCTCTATATGTTGCCAACTTGTACTTCCCAAGCGCTTAGTACAGTGCTCTGCACATAGTAAGCGCTCAATAAATACGATTGAATGAATACTAAGCAAATTGGGTTGCTGTCAGCAAATCAGTCCCTGTCCCATGTCCCAGTCTCAATCCCCATTTTACAGATGAGGTAACTGAGACCCAGAGAACTAAAGTGACTTGCCCGAGGTCACACAGCGGACAAGTGGCAGAGCCGGGAATAGAACCCATGACCTTCTGACTCCCAGGCCCGGGCTGTAGGCACCAGGAGACATGGTCCCTGCCCTCAATCAATGGAATTCACTGAGTGCTTACTGTGTGCACAGTGGTGTACTAAGAGCTTGGGAAAGTGCAAAATAATGGAGTTAGCAGATGTTATCCCTGCCCATTATCTCTCTTTATTGTGGATTGTACTTTCCAAGCACTTACTACAGTGCTCTACACACAGTAAGTGCTCAATAAATATGATTGAACAAATGAATGAAGGCGAATGAACAAGGCTCCTCAGGCAGGAGGGTCGGAGCAGAGAGCTGCATGGGTTGATCTTTTGGGTCTACTTTTCCACCATTCAGCGTGTGAACAGATGGATTTGGACTCACCCTCATTGCTCAGGTTGGGAGGAGGACCCTGCTGGGTGGGTGTGAAAGCCACTCAGATGCCTGCATATGGACTAATACAGGGAGATCAGAGAGGGGGCCCAATGGGGTTGGGGTCTCCTAGCATCCCAAGGTGGCATTTTTCAGTCATGTGGACTTCCAGCCCCAACAGGTAGAGCTGTCTGCCTCCATGTGGGTTCTGGTTGTGCTGAACTGTGACATCTACTAGCTACTTGTGTAGTGCACAGTTTTACGAACTGCCTAGGTCGTTGACTGGAAAATGACTCAGGTCACATCGTTAAGAAGCAGGAGGGACTTAAAAACTTTTTTTCAGTCTGCTGTCAGGTTCTCTCTGGGCACA